>NW_015506403.1:99378-106883 GCF_001515645.1 Sinocyclocheilus grahami
TATATATATATATATATATATATATACAGTTATTGGTGTTAATCTGGCATTTATTTAACTAGCAGCAGAATATATATATATATATATATATATATATATTCTGTTTTGCTTTAATGTATTATTTTAATTCAGTTTTAGTTCTAGTAATTTAAGATTTTGGTACTTTTTAGCACTTTAGTACTTACTATTTCAGTTAGGTGCTAAGGCTAGGCAACATTTATAATTTTCGTAATTCATTTTTTTTCTCAAATATTTATATTTTATTTCATTTCATCTTTTTCAATTAATGGAACCGATTTTTTTGTTTACTAAAAATAATACCAACACTGGTGATTGTTCTTTGTAGCAGTGCCTAGAACAGAATGTATTGTTCATTTTCACAGAGGGATGAGGTGGATGCTGTGTCTCTGGATGCCACTCACGCATTCATAGCTGGGAAATGTGGCCTTGTCCCTGTTGTGACTGAATATTACGGTATGTAAAAAATCTAACATCCGAATGTACCATGACATACTCACTCGTGTCTTCAAATTCTTCTCGCCTTGTTTTGATTTTCTCTTTGCTGGTTCATTTGAAATTTAGGAGAGAAATGTGAGAATCCTGAAGGAGTTGGAGGCCATTTTGAAAGTGATGGTAATAAAGGGCTGAAATTAGCTTAGCATAAATGATGCATCTCTACATACGTCTTTACACATTTTTTTTATCTATGCAGAATTACCATCAGTGTATGGTGTGGCAGTTGTACGTCGGACAAGTAGGAGTTTATATTTTGGAAGTCTGGGCAGCAGACGCTCCTGCCACGGTCACATGTACAGCCCTGCTGGCTGGGTTTTACCTGTAAGACACACGCTCAGCACAGAGCACAACAACAGCGCCCCATGTCAGCCGAACAATGGTACTCCATGTTCTTCTCTATTACTTGGTATCTTTATCAAATAGTTTGAATATAATATATTAGTTACCTTTAATGCAGGGTTTCAGTATTTTATCTGTTTGCTTTAATGTTATGTGACTGTTAACCGGTGTGTCAAAGAACCTTATTGAAAAATTCATTTAAAATCTCACGGGGTTACTTTAAGTAAATATTTTACGTCTATGTGTTTCAGCTGACCAAAAAAGTCTGGGAACCCATCCTTTAAAGGGTCATGAAACCCCAGACTACTTTTTCTGAGATTTTAGCAGAGGTGTTTGTGTTGCACATCATAGAAGACAATGTTAGCATCCGATAATTTTAACTGTTGGAGAAAACTGGTTAATTTTAAGCTTTTTTGCGCTATTTTCATCTTCCGGGTTTAAAATCTACATTGTGTTGACGTCACAACTTGTGACGTGGCAATGGACTAATAGTACATCGATGACGCGTCGGTGTCTATTAAATTATTCATGAGATTGCGTGTTCTTATCCTATGAGAAGACACTTTGCTTAATTATTCACAACAGCATGTGTTGATTTGCTATGACAGACGCTTCAGACTGTGAGGTCGCATACATTATCTGAGAGAAACGTTCATGAATCGAAGGAGAGTGTTTGTTTTTGCTTTTTTAATAAGAGTTCGGCACAAACGCGATTCATTCACTTGGTGAGCATAACCGTTTTTACAGCTCTGTGACCATTTTGAAAGTGATGGTAATAAAGGGCTGAAATTAGCTTAGCATAAATGATGCATCTCTACATACGTCTTTACACATTTTTTTTATCTATGCAGAATTACCATCAGTGTATGGTGTGGCAGTTGTACGTCGGACAAGTAGGAGTTTATATTTTGGAAGTCTGGGCAGCAGACGCTCCTGCCACGGTCACATGTACAGCCCTGCTGGCTGGGTTTTACCTGTAAGACACACGCTCAGCACAGAGCACAACAACAGCGCCCCATGTCAGCCGAACAATGGTACTCCATGTTCTTCTCTATTACTTGGTATCTTTATCAAATAGTTTGAATATAATATATTAGTTACCTTTAATGCAGGGTTTCAGTATTTTATCTGTTTGCTTTAATGTTATGTGACTGTTAACCGGTGTGTCAAAGAACCTTATTGAAAAATTCATTTAAAATCTCACGGGGTTACTTTAAGTAAATATTTTACGTCTATGTGTTTCAGCTGACCAAAAAAGTCTGGGAACCCATCCTTTAAAGGGTCATGAAACCCCAGACTACTTTTTCTGAGATTTTAGCAGAGGTGTTTGTGTTGCACATCATAGAAGACAATGTTAGCATCCGATAATTTTAACTGTTGGAGAAAACTGGTTAATTTTAAGCTTTTTTGCGCTATTTTCATCTTCCGGGTTTAAAATCTACATTGTGTTGACGTCACAACTTGTGACGTGGCAATGGACTAATAGTACATCGATGACGCGTCGGTGTCTATTAAATTATTCATGAGATTGCGTGTTCTTATCCTATGAGAAGACACTTTGCTTAATTATTCACAACAGCATGTGTTGATTTGCTATGACAGACGCTTCAGACTGTGAGGTCGCATACATTATCTGAGAGAAACGTTCATGAATCGAAGGAGAGTGTTTGTTTTTGCTTTTTTAATAAGAGTTCGGCACAAACGCGATTCATTCACTTAGTGAGTATAACCGTTTTTACAGCTCCATGACACAACCTGTCAAAAGGCTTAAATAATCGCCGCAGAATAAGTCTTAAAAAGTTCTCAGAGGTGCAACAGCGCGTCCATGTATGTTTTCGATACAGAGTGTAAATGGCTGTGCATTTATTTGTGTTTTTAACTCGATGGGAGCGAAATGAAACTGTCTGAACCCCAAGCTGTGTGTGTGTTGTCTGTCTCCCCTCTTTCCCCTCCTCTCGCAGCGCACCACGCCCACTTTTTTAGCATTTTTTAAAACTATGGTGAGAACTAACCAGTGCTGAAACCGGGGGTTTCATGACCCTTTAAAGGAATAATTCACCAAAAAATGAAAATTTGCTGAAAATTTACTTTCCCTCAGGCCATTCCATTGCAGATGAGTTTGTTTATTCATTGCAACACATTAGGAGAAATTTAGCATTACATCACTTGCTCACCAGTGGATCCTTTGCAGTGAATGGGTACCGTCAGAATCAACTGATAAAAACAGCTGATGAAAACATCACATTAATCCACAAGTAATCCACACGACTCCAGTTCATCAGTTAACGTCTTGTGAAATGATTGAAATGTGAAATGTTTGTAATGAACAAATCCATCATTAAGATGTTTTCAACTTTTAAACCATTACGATGAAAAAGTCATCTGGTTGAATCAGAGAAATGTGCACGTATCAAGCACCTTTTACAAGTGACAAATATGTTGGTGAATTTTGATGTGAGAGGACAACAGGAGATGGAATTTTCACTGGAGGAAATGTTTTTTTGGAATTATGGATTGGTTTGAAACAGCGCTTTAAAGTTACAATGTCATCTGCATCTTGAATGGCCTTGGGGTGTGTATGCTTTCAGCAAATTTTCATTTTTTGGTGGACAATTCCTTTAATGTAACCCTCTCTGTTTTCAGTGTACACTGAGGTGTTTTGGAAAGGTTGTTTGCCAGGAGGTCAAGGCAATCTATGTAAGGTGTGTATGGGTGGGACTGAGGAAGCTGCCACAAAACGGTGTGCTGACAACCATAATGAGCGTTACTATGGCAATATGGGTGCATTAAGGTGAGGAATTGCTGTTCTGAACAGTTCAGATAAAATGGTATACAGAAACATTTTTTATCTCCCATTACTAATGTACTATAGTGTAAACAGTGCAGCTTTGCAGGCTTTAAAATGTATTTGACTTCAGATGCTTGGTTGGAGACCCCAGTGGAAAGAGCTTTGGAGACGTGGCCTTTATGGAACACCACAATCTGGAGAGCAACATTGAACGTAAGATGTAAACTCTGAGAAATGTCATCAGTATGAATCTCATTGGTAATATGTGTGATGTGTTTGATGGACAGGTCTAAACACCAGTGGCTGGGCAGAGGGTTGGCTCACTTGGGACTTTGAGTTACTCTGCGGCGATGGCAGCCGGGCTCCTCTGACAGAGTGGAAGACCTGCAACTTAGGGGCAATCCCTCCAAATATTGTTATGACACGTCCTGTTCTTATAGCTCGCATTTATGACCTTTTAATGAAGTCACAGGTCTGCACACTGAAGTGATTATCATTTGATTGATTTGAGAGTCTTTTAGAATCCGAAACCTGATGTGTTTTGTGCTATAGGAAACCATAGCAGCTCGTCCAGATTCTGGGTTCCACCTGTTTGAGTCTCAGCAGTATGGAGAGAGTGACCTGCTCTTTAAAGATGCTACAAAGTGCCTTGTTCACAGCAGTCACATGGACTACCGCACCATACTGGGAGAAGAGTTCTATTCACAGGCTGAGAGCATCTTTAACTGCACACACTCAAGTGAGAATAAATGGAAACAAATTATTATTATGTATGCACAACAATTATTTGTTTGCATTTATATTCAATTACTGAACTTTTAAAAAGTTTGATTTGAAAGAAAGCACAAGTAAAATGTCTCATTTTTTTATTTGGGCTATTGTTTTTAATGAATTATTGATGAATTATTTATTTTTAATTTTTTGACAGATATCTTACAGTTCTGCAATCAAGATGTGTGCAGCATATTCTGAACAACATCTATGAAACATTTTTGTCAATGTTAAAGAAGCGTGGGTCATAATGTATATGGTTTATTTTGTATCATTACTGACATACAATAAAATACTCTCTTAAGATATTTTATATATATCTGTGAGTGCAATACTGGTTTATCGGTTTCATCACAGCTGGAGATGCTTCAACGTGCCAAAGCGGGTGGACATTAACTAACTACATTTACCATCATGCACCTGTGTAACAACACGGAAGTTCTTGTTTAGATGACCGCCATAGCTACTGTGCTAATGTTTGCGAAAGACTTTTGGTGTCAAGGATTTTATTAATACAGGTACGTTATTAAAGTAATGTAATTAGTTGTGCATCTGAAATATTTGTTAAAGGCATAGGTATATTCACACGAGGAATAATGTCCATGCCATGTTTATTAGTGTCCTAGCTTACTTGCCATTCAATCAAGTTATACAATGAGTTGGTCACATTCCACCTAACTTACAGACCTCACAAAACTGAATTAACTGACATGACTATTTTATCATTATGTTTATAACGTAATAATTGACTTTATGATCAGATACCATTAAATATATTGCAAAAGATTTATGTTCAGTAATGTTATGATGTAATAAATACCATACACCGTTTAGATATTGCACTTAAAGGTTATACATCATAAGGTTTTGTTATTATTAGGTAATTTTCCATGTATATTGGAAACACATTTCCAATAATATTTTATTGAATAACAAATTAACTGAACAACTTTATTTATTAAACAACTTGGTTCACCATATTTCAGATTATAACATGTAAATGTCATTGAATAATAGACCAACTATTGTGCAGAACAGTTGTTTGTTGTTAATAAATAGTTGTTTGTTGTTATCTGCCATTGTACGAACAGGGGATACCATTAAATATATTGCAAAAGATTTATGTTCAGTAATGTTATGATGTAATAAATACCATACACCGTTTAGATATTGCACTTAAAGGTTATACATCATAAGGTTTTGTTATTATTAGGTAATTTTCCATGTATATTAGAAACACATTTCCAATAATATTTTATTGAATAACAAATTAACTGAACAACTTTATTTATTAAACAACTTGGTTCACCATATTTCAGATTATAACATGTAAATGTCATTGGATAATAGACCAACTATTGTGCAGAACAGTTGTTTGTTGTTAATAAATAGTTGTTTGTTGTTATCTGCCATTGTACGAACAGGCCTGTAGATGCTGTTTTCATGGAGATCCCTGCCACCTTGTGTGGCAGTGGGAAGACGTGCCTCTACACTACAAGCTAGTGTACAACGATTTGTTCCTGCAAGTGGCTCAATTGACTCCAGTGCTTTGGAAGAACTCCAGGCCTTTGTGTCACAGTCTTCTCGTCTGTTTGTAATAAGTGGTGCCGGACTCTCCACTGAATCTGGAATTCCAGACTATAGATCAGAAGGTGTGGGACTGTACGCACGGACTAACAGGCGGCCTATGCAACACTCAGAGTTTGTGCGCAGTGCGAAATCAAGGCAACGATACTGGGCACGGAACTACGTGGGGTGGCCACAATTCTCCTCACACCAGCCGAATTCAGCGCATTTCACATTACGAGACTGGGAGGAAAAAGGAAAACTGCACTGGCTTGTCACTCAGAATGTAGATGCATTACACTCAAAGGCTGGACAACAGAGACTAACTGAACTTCATGGATCTACATACAGGTAAAGCAGGACATGATTGAAGATTATTTGATTACAGAGTTAAAGAATCGGCAGAATCTAAGAGAGGGGAAAGAAAACTTTTTTGTGAATTTATGTTTGGTCTGCTCTTAGGGTTGTGTGTTTGGACTGCGGGCAACTGACTCCACGTGCCGAGCTTCAGAAGCGTTTTGCAGCTCTTAACCCTGGCTGGGCAGCAAGTGCAGGTGCTGTGGCCCCAGATGGAGATGTGTTTCTGGAAGACGAGCAGGTGCTGAACTTCAGAATACCTGCATGTGATGCCTGTGGAGGTGTACTCAAACCTGAGGTGACGTTCTTTGGTGATGTAGTGAACCGAACTACAGTTAATTTTGTGCATAACAAGCTGGCCGAGTCTGATGCTGTAAGGCTGGACAACAGAGACTAACTGAACTTCATGGATCTACACACAGGTAAAGCAGGACATGATTGAAGATTATTTGATTACAGAGTTAAAGAATCGGCAGAATCTAAGAGAGGGGAAAGAAAACTATTTTTTGTGAATTTATGTTTGGTCTGCTCTTAGGGTTGTGTGTTTGGACTGCGGGCAACTGACTCCACGTGCCGAGCTTCAGAAGCGTTTTGCAGCTCTTAACCCTGGCTGGGCAGCAAGTGCAGGTGCTGTGGCCCCAGATGGAGATGTGTTTCTGGAAGACGAGCAGGTGCTGAACTTCAGAATACCTGCATGTGATGCCTGTGGAGGTGTACTCAAACCTGAGGTGACGTTCTTTGGTGATGTAGTGAACCGAACTACAGTTAATTTTGTGCATAACAAGCTGGCCGAGTCTGATGCTGTGCTTGTGGCTGGATCTTCTCTTCAGGTGAGTAACCCTTTATCAATATCACTTTTAAAAAATATATCCTATTCACCTAGACCAGGGTTACTTATTCCTACTCACTGGCTGCCATCTACTGGTGTAATGATGTCTCGTACATAAAGGAGTCAAAGAACAAATTATTGTTCATTTACAGATTTTTTTGGGGGGTAAAAAACAATACAACAGATTGCTGCTTAAATTTATATAATTATTTGTACATATTCACATGTTAGCTCACGATTATACTAAGGGACGTTACAATTCCGACGAGTGCTTGTGGTGTTTGGCCAATCACAATGCACTGGGTCAGCTGGCCAATCAGAGCAGACTGCGCTTGTCAA
>NW_015506403.1:106903-147030 GCF_001515645.1 Sinocyclocheilus grahami
CCACTGATTTCTAGTCGTGTCCTCTTTTGAAAGGCCAAACAAAGTAGTTTTGCTTTCACAACAAAACAGCGTCACACACAGTGGGCTTGAGTGAGTGGAGGCGGGCAGGCTTGAGAACGGCGCGGCTGGCAGATTCGACGAAGGAGCGTCCGGTGGGCTTGCGGCAACCACATGTGAAGACTCCGGGCTGGACTCCGCTTTGTCCACAATGAGAGCCGATCCGGCGATCCACAGCGCGAAGTTGATGTATTTCCTCATCGACCAGCACGGATCAGCTCCAGGCATGACGAAGCAGATATCGTCCTCTTTTGGAAGACCAAACAAAGTAGTTTTGCTTTCACAACAAAACAGCGTCACACACAGTGGGCTTGAGTGAGTGGAGGCGGGCAGGCTTGAGAACGGCGCGGCTGGCAGATTCGACGAAGGAGCGTCCGGTGGGCTTGCGGCAACCACATGTGAAGACTCCGGGCTGGACTCCGCTTTGTCCACAATGAGAGCCGATCCGGCGATCCACAGCGCGAAGTTGATGTATTTCCTCATCGACCAGCACGGATCAGCTCCAGGCATGACGAAGCAGATATCGTCCTCTTTTGGAAGACCAAACAAAGTAGTTTCGCTTTCACAACGAAACACACAGCGCCTTCACGACATGGCGGTGGCGGCAACAACAATACTACAGCGAGAATAAAAGTTACGCCTTCTTTCTTTGCGTGAACATTTGGGCGGCATTATGCAAATCTTACCACATAGTGATGTAGGTATGTGGGGCGTGTTAGAACGAGCTGTTTTAGGTAGGCGTGGTTGACAATTAACTTTTATAAAGAATATCTCTTTGGATTTGAGACTTTAATTTTTGCAACTTTACAGATCTTCTTTATGCACCAAGAGCTTGTAACACTCCAAAGAGAAAAGAAAACTTGAAATCGCATCATATGACCCCTTTAAAAGATTTGAATCAAAATCCCCGTGGTTATAATACTTAACTGAAACTAAAACCACAAAAGAATTTTGATACTTGAAGTAAAATAAATGTTAAAATAAACTGAACTTAAAGAAAAAAATACTTTATTTCAGCTAGTTGCAGAGGTAACATTTTTATGGAAGCTTGTTTCCACCATTAAATAAAAAAAGGTAATTACGACGTTTTTTTCCTTGTAATTCTTAAATTATATCTCGCAATTTTATCATCTTATTACATTTTTTTTATTTTTTTGTCTCACAATATAAACTATATGAGAAAAAAAACTTTTGAAGTATTGTGAGAGGAGATTCTGTGGAATAAGGAATAAGCTTTCATTTATTTCTCATTTTCATTTAGTTTAACTTGATGCAAGAATAACTGAAACTAAAGCTGAAATAAAAATAAATACAAACTATATAGCATAAATTTAAAAAGCATTAAAAAAAACTAATGAAAATGACGGAAACAAACAACGTAGAAGTGTAAAATAACTAAAAATAAATTAAATAATAAAATATTTATAAAAGTAAAATATAATAATATATAATTAAAATGAAAATGGAAAGTAAAAAATTTAAACTAATTAAAAATATTATAATAGTATCATTACTATATATTATCATACTATAATAGCAATAGTATCTCAGTAATACTAAAATAACACTGATCCCCACAAATAGTTCCAACCCTGTTCCAGTGCAATCTTCAAGTAAACCCAAAGACCTTGCGTGGTTGGTTCAGGTGTTTGACTAGAGTTTGAACTAGTTAATGAGTATTCCTGATGTAGATAATGCAAATAATTTTTCCTCCTTGTCTCAATACTTTCTCAAGACATTTGGAAAAAGGTGAAGGCATTTGTTTTGCTTTTTAGGTTTTTTCAGGGTACCGCTTTCTCCTCGCTGCTAGTGAAAGAAAGCTTCCAATAGCCATTGTGAATATAGGACCCACGAGAGCTGATCATCTTACTGACATCAGGGTGAGTGCGCGTTGTGGAGAAGTGCTGCCGGCAGTTCAACTCTGAGAAACTGACTCTTTTCCTTGAAGCTAATCTGAACCTCAGCATTCGCCTCGCCACAAGATTACTGGAACATAGATTTGGTTTGGTTCTAGGCTCCTTGCATAAAACAACAGATCTCTACCTCAAGTTACAGAATTACTTTAACATATACACACATTCTTTAGCTAGAGTTTGAAGTGCAATACGGAATACAGCATTGGCATTAATGAGTTAAGCTTAAATACTTCAAAATGATAAAGTAGGTTCATAGGGACAACTGCATTTCCCATCGAGAATTTACTCTCTGAAAAGTTACAGAGCTTCTCAAGAATCAATGTGGGAAACAGTAATGGTAATGATGACATTCTAAATGAGCTGTATGGATTATGACTTATTTTATTTACTAATAGAAGTTTGGTTAAAGATGAATGACTATTTAAATATGTATTTTCGAATATATGTGACTACTAGGATGTTTTTAAAATGTATTGAAACATAAAAAAAATGTACATGTTAATCATTTGTTCTGTCTGAAAATATCGGTCATGTTCAGTTGTATTTGTATAATGCTTTTCACAATACATATTGTTTCAAAGCAATTTTACAGAAAATCATGGCGTTAATACTTATAACATCTTAATATCTTCATGCCTTATAGTTGCTTGCATTGAGAGGTTTAGAGCTGGGTGATTATTTAGTTTTTCATTTTTAAACAATATAAACAATCAAGCAGTTGAGATTTGTTATATATATCGCTTTGAGTATAATGTATGTATATAATTTTACATATACAGTGCCCTCCACTAATATTTGCACCCAAATATGAGTAAAGGCGGCTGTGAAAATAAATCTGCATTAATCTTTTTGATCTTTCATTCAAAAAATTCACAAAATTCTAACCTTTCATTGAAGTAAAACAATTGAAAGTGGGGGGAAACTCACATTATGAAATTCTTATGAGTAAAATATCTCTGAAGTATATTATTTACATTTTTTAGCACACCAGGGTGACTAGGAGCATGAAATTGTGCAGCCTCGACTTCCTGTTCCACAGGATTATAAATATGAGGAACACAAAGGCCAAATTCCCTTATTCATCCATCCCAAGGAGTAAAACCAAAGAATATATTTCTGATGTGCAGAACAAGATTGTTGAGCTTCATAAAATAGAAAGTGGCTGAAAGAAAATAGCTAAAGCATTGAAAATCCCCATTTCTACCATCGGCAATAATTAAGAAGTTCCAATCAACTAAAGATGTTACAAATCTGCCTGGAAGAAGACGTGTGTCTATATCGTCCTAATGCATGGTGAGGAGGAGAGTTTGAGTGGCCAAAGACTCCAAGTATCACAGCTGGAGAATTGCAGAGATTAGTTGAATCTTGGGTTCAAACGGCCCCTACATCACCACATGTTGTTCGGGAGGTGTTTCAAGAAAAACTCCAGCATATTCAGTTGTCAGACACAACTGGAACTTCAAAGGGACTGGCTTTTATGGTTAGATGAAACCAAAAGAAAAGAGGTTTTTGGCAGCAAACCCACCAGATGGGTTTGGTGCAAACAGGGATAAAAAGTACCCCATGTCCACAGTAAAATATACTGCTGGATCTTTAATGTTGTGGGCCTATTTTTCTGCCGGAGGTCCTCGACATCTTGTTCAGATACATGGCATCATGGATTCTATCAAAAACCAATAGAAAAAAAAAATCTAAACCTGACTGCCTCTGTTAGAAATCTCATAATGGGCCGTGGTTGGAACTTCTATCAGGACAATGATCCAAAACAAACATCAAAATCAACACAAAAATGACCGCTTTGTGTCACTGAGCACAAAATGAAGCATCTGCCATGGCTGTCCCAGATCCCTGACCTGAACCCTATAGAAAATGAGTGCCAACATGGAGCTGGGAATCTGAAGGATCTGAAATAAAAAAGGTTGAGATTCACTGCCTGAAGTTATTATATGCACACATTATTACACGTTGCTTTGATAAGAAATCCATGAAGAGCATAAATGATACCGAAAATAGGTGATGCATGAAAAACAATTATGAAATTAACAAATAATTGAATAAATAATGTAAACATTTAATAATACAAAAAGAAACATAAATCAGGTTTATTCAAAGGGTCACAGAGCGCAAAGTGACAGTTTCCCTAGAAAAGCAGAGATCAGTCAGAACTGGCTGTTTGTTAAATCTCTCTCTCAGACGCTCAGTCCACTGTTGCACATGACATTGTACTTCTGACCATAGCTCTTCAGGAACACTGAAAGAGTAAAGACAACAGCGATGATTTATGTCACGGGTGTGCCATTTGACCCAAACGGTGCACACCACCAGTGGTGTCATACACAGACAGTTCCCGAATCCTTTAGTTTGGTCAAACCAGTATGAGGCTGGATAACCTAACAGGATTCCAAAAAGAGTGCACAAGTTCCAGTCATTATACAACTCTTCTCCTAATACAATCACAGAGGAGCCTTTGTCCAGCTCATTCATGAAGAATCCTGAAAGAGTTTTGATCATATCCTCAGTTTTCTTTTCAAAGCCAGCCATAACCGCTCGTTTTTTTGAGGGACATACGTCAATCAGAATGAGACCTTTGCTTTGGAGCAGTTCGTCCAGGTGGGACTCAATAGTGGCACGATTAAAAATGAATGTGTTGCCATCAATGGTCAGAATCCGTAGTGGATTGGTTACAACTCCAGACTCCTGTAGAGCATTGAGGTACATCTGAAGCTGTTCTGGAGATGCTGCATTACTGTCGTAAAGTAGCGCAAGTTTGACGCCCAGATCCACAGCCATTATTTGAACAGTCACATCCAGACATGTGGCCGGAGATAAACGTTTCTTACGAGGACACAGTAACTTCTGTGCAGCAGAGATGAGCATTTGTGATGAAGCAACCCTATCCAAGTACACATATAAAATATTTGCTGACAGCAGGACACACAAATTGATTAGAAAAGTTACTGAATACTTAATTAATGAAGGCTCAGATTCTAGCATTGGTCAGGTCCGTAGTGGTGTTGTTCTTCTTCTTTTCTTTTTAATGGCGGTTGGCAAACCCACTTAAAAGGTGCATTTCCGCCACCTACTGGACTGTATATTGGTGACAGCATATAAAAAAATATTTAAAAAAACTAATAATAAAAAAAATCAAATAACCTTTAATTTGACCAAAGGAGTATTACACAAGGATACAATTATTTTATATACTTCATTATGTGATCTTCAAATTCTATTTATTAAACCTATTGCTTTCAAATAATTAATAATTGCATTATAGACTTTATACTGTGCTGAAGCATACTCAAGTATTGTCTTAATTGTAATTCTTTCAATATTCAACAAACTTAATTCTTCTATTAATCGCATTCTTTCTCTTTCATATGCTTCACAATGTAATAGGATATGTTCCACAGCCACACAAATTGATTAGAAAAGTTACTGAATACTTAATTAATGAAGGCTCAGATTCTAGCATTGGTCAGGTCCGTAGTGGTGTTCTTCTTCTTCTTCTTCTTTTCTTTTTAATGGCGGTTGGCAAACCCACTTAAAAGGTGCATTTCCGCCACCTACTGGACTGTATATTGGTGACAGCATATAAAAAAATATTTAAAAAAACTAATAATAAAAAAAATCAAATAACCTTTAATTTGACCAAAGGAGTATTACACAAGGATACAATTATTTTATATACTTCATTATGTGATCTTCAAATTCTGATACGGAGTCTAGATATTATTGTGTCCTCCTTCCTACTTCCAAAGTTTTTCCTTCCATTTCCAACTTGTTTTTGAATGTTGTATAGATGCCGACCCTTTATGTCCCTATCCCACATCTTTTGCCATTTCCTAATCATAGCCCCTCTGATTATTCCTTTCATTTCTGCTTTGTAGTGGTGTTGTTGTTGAATGACACACATTTTAATCGACTCGGTCATTGTAATGAATCGATTGAACGATTCATTGAGTTGTTCATAACACAGAAAGATTCGAGTCTAGTGAATCATAATCCTTCCAGAAAAAACTTCCTGTTAGTTGCAACCAGTTAAAAGTGCTACAATGTACAGTCGAACATAGATTTTTGTCTCACTGCAGAATATTACGAACATTTTGAATAATTATAAAATAACGCGAGTCGTCCATTTCCCCCCAAAGCGTCATTAGAAACGCCACCGATATTCGCGGACTTTTATTTTGAAATCTTTCAACTGAGAAACGGAAGTATATTCCATTTGACAACTTGTACAGTTGGTAAATACCAAATGGAGACTATTGTAGTACAGTATCATAGTAATATATCTGTATAATGAAGCGAAGGTAACGTTTATTTGCCACCGGCGAATTTCGGTGATTTTGTTGTTAGAGAGTTTCAATAGTTGAGTTAAAAAAAGTAAAGTTCACAATGGGCTCAGAAGATGTGCTCAAGAGTGCTTCAACACTGGCCTCTTATAATGTTCTGCTTCAGGTACTACTACACACACACACTGCTATTCTGAACACACTAAATACACCTATATTAGAGACATATAATAAAGCAGTATGTTGAAATATTTTTTTACGTTGCAGGTGATGTTTCGAGTGTTGACGTTTCTCTTGAATGCATTTACTCTGCGGTTTGTGTCCAAGGAGCTGATAGGCGTGGTAAATGTTAGGTGGGTTTGCAGGTACAAATCATAAACTCGAACATTCCTTTCAGTGGCCCACTAACTGCAACGTTTGCTTTTGTTACAGGTTGATGCTGCTCTATTCTACATTGGTGTTTCTGTCTAGGGAGGCGTTCCGGAGGGCGTGTCTAAGCAGCGAAGGGGCGGGGCGTAACTGGAGACAAGTCATCAACCTGTTATGGCTCACGTAAGCAGAAATACCTGTAGGTTTATTAACCAAAATTTGCTTGCCCCTGGAACCAACACGCTGAAACGTGGGGAGGCACTAATGAACTCTATATATAAAAAAAGGATTGAACGATTGCAATCAGAGATTTACAGGAAATAAGTAAATCTATCATATCTGAAATTTCAAGGAATAGTTCACCTAAAATTAAAATGTTTTTTTTATTCTCTTTCTTTTATCTTCTTCTCAAACTCTAAGATTTCCTGTGGGTTGTGTGTGGGGTGTGCTGTTAGTGTGTGTGTGGTGGTGGGTGCTCCAGGCACCTGATCCAGAGTCCATCCCGCATTATGTTCCCGCAGTTGGATTGTTCTGCCTAGCTGCACTTACAGAGCTGCTGGCTGAACCCCTCTGGGTTCTTGCACATGCGCACATGTTCGTCCGTTTGAAGGTGTCAGAATCTGCCTATCATGCTTTATATTGCACTTTATATTGTCATTGTAGATTGAATAAGATGAATGTATCTGATCAAATTACACATATTCGCAGGTGATTGCCGAAAGCTTAGCCATGATTGCTAAATGTCTTGTTACCGTCGTGATGGTGGTCTCAGCACCTCAATGGGGACTCTATATCTTCTCTGCTGCCCAGGTATATATGTTTACATGTTTGCACACTGAACATATACAACATTTATAGTTTTTGGTTGTCTTCCAAAAACTCTATTTGACAGTGTGTCTATGCAGGGTTTTTGTTGCTTTGTTACGTGTTATACTTCATCCATTTCCTTGGCTCAGAGGAAGCAGAGAGTAAATTGTTCCCTGTTAGTCACATAACAGACCTTCTGCCATCTAGAGTGGATCACGAGGTGACTTATTTTATAATACGACACCACATAATTTTTTGTTTCAGTGAAACAACTACATTGTTTGTTTGTTTTGTTTTTTTAGCCACTACTAAACTGGAAGTTGACCACACTAACCTGGAGCTTTTTCAAGCAGTCATTTCTCAAACAGATACTTACAGAAGGTTAGTGCCTGTCATGCTTAATTACGCAGTATTTTTTTGTCTGAATGTTCAAATGCTTCTAATGAATATTTCGCTTTGATTTTATAGGCGAGCGTTATGTGATGACGTTTTTGAATGTGCTTAACTTTGGAGACCAAGGTGAGTTTGTACATTCATATACACAAGCTATTATACACAAACAGCGTATTCATATTATAATTCTTATTTTCCTTTCTATTTACAGGGGTTTATGATATAATAAACAATCTGGGCTCAATGGTGGCTAGATTTCTTTTTTTGCCCATTGAGGAGAGTTTCTATGTGTTCTTTGCTAAAGTCCTGGAGCGTGGACGAGATGTACGACATCAAAAACAAGTCAGTGTCTGTTTATGTTCCTAATTTAATGTAGTGCAGCTACCCAGATGTGGGTTGGCAAACTGTAAAATGTTGATTGGTCCACAGGAGGAAGTTTCCATGGCAGCTGAAGTACTGGAATATCTTTTGAAGCTGGTGCTTTTGATTGGTCTGATCATCACAGTTTTTGGTTATGCATATTCTCATCTGGCACTTGATATCTACGGTGGGGAGCTTCTGAGCAGCGGAGCCGGTAAACATTAATATGCTTATTGCTTACAGTGGATAGCGGATACATTTTTATTTGTATGTGTGCCGTAAACATTTAAATGGTTTATTTGTGTATTTTGCAGGGCCGGCTCTTCTACGGTGTTATAGTTGTTATGTTCTGCTGTTGGCCATTAATGGAGTAACAGAGTGTTTTGTTTTTGCTGCTATGAGCAAAGAGGAGGTTGACAGGTGAACAACACATAATTACTATACTGTATATATACAGTATCACTCGAACATTTGGGGTCTGTAAGATTTTGAAAAGTCTTTTATGCTCACCAAAGCTTCATTCATTTGATCAAAAATACAATAACAACAGAAATAATGTGAAATATTATTACAATTTAAAATAACTGTTTTCTATGTTAATATATTTTAAAGTGTAATTTTTTCCTGTGAATTTTCAGCAGTCATTACTTCAGTCTTCAGTGTCACACGATCCTTCAGAAATCATTCTAATGTGCTGATTTGGTGCTCAAGTTGAATCCATTTGTGCTGCATTATATTTTTGTGGAAACCACAATGCATTTTTTAAGGATTCTTCGTATGAATACATTTATTTGTACAACAACATTTATTTGCTATTCAGGAACAGCATTTGATTGAAATAAAAAATAGTTGTAACATCCTTACATTCACAGATTAATTTAATGCATCCTTGCATAATAAAAGTATTAATTTCTTTCGAAAAATCTTACTGACCCCAAACATTTAAACTGTAGTGTTATATGCAGTATATATATATGTATATATATATATCATTTATTTACAAACTGTTTTCTAAGACAGATAAGTATGTAAGCCTTTTCCATTTTTCTAAGAAATTGTTTAAACAACATGCTTTTCTCTCTTTCTTTTTAGATATAATCTGGTGATGCTGGGCATGTCAGCATCATTTCTTCTCCTTTCTTATTGGCTAACCTGGATGTTAGGTGGCGTTGGCTTCATTTTGGCTAATTGCTGTAACATGGCTTTACGAATCACTCACAGTATTGTTTACATACATCACTATTTTCTGCAAAGTGAATGCACACCTCTGTGGGGGCTCCGCCCACATTCTGCTGTCATTATTGCACTTGGCGTGAGCTCCATCCTCACAGCGTGCTCAGAGGTATCATGCCTGTGCCTTATTGTTTAATTATATCAGTTTGTTGTGATGAGCAAATTGAAATCTGATTTGTAACTATTTTGTCTTTCAGAGCATGTTCTGCTGTGATGGTGGCTGGTTGCTAAGGCTGGTTCATGTTGCCGTGGGAGCAGTTTGTCTCCTGGGTGTAGTCGTCACAGCATTTTTTACGGAAACGAGACTTGTGCAGTTTGTTAGGACTCAGTTGTTACTGAAATATAGCAAGAAACATACATGAGCTTTTACTTTGAAAGCTGCTGATGCCTAAACCTCACTGAGGTGCAGCTGACACTAACATGTCATGGACCAGAAAAATTAATAACCAGAAATAAATACTGTGTGTAATTTTTCACAAACATATTTTGTTTTCTTTAAATTTTTTCAATTTTTGCTGCAGAAGATGCAGTACTTCTATGTTCGGTTTTGATTATGACATCAAAAGTAGTTCACTACGATACTGACGGTTTGACGGTTCCTATTCCTACAGGACATATCTTATAGAATATTTTATTGATTGATTACAAAACAAATACAGAGAATATTGCAACGTAATGCAAATATATCAAGGGGTCCCCCAGTATGCAACTACTGCTCCAATGTGCCTGTCATTCCTTCATCACTATGAAATACTACAAATGCATTGATTGTTCATCTTTTGAACAGTAATGCTTATTTTTAATTAGACATACCAGAGGTGTACATTGATAATGGTACCCTTTGCATAATGTTACTATTAGATATACTGTAGCTGTATAAATCAGTGGTGAATTTTGTATGAATGATTGTTTACATGAATGATGTACAAAATGGTTTTACATATAATAAATTCAAATGATACTGGGTACCATTGTCTTTGAAAACATGTAAGATGAGAATGGAAAATATTATCTACTATTATAATATCTGGGAACAAATACAACTTTTTTTCCTGATTGCACTGTTTTCCAAATTTAATTTACAAATATTACTGTTCAAATATTTGGGGTCGGCAAGATTTTTATTTTTTTTAAAGAACAATGCTACTTTTGTTCAGTAAGGATTAAGCAAAAGGGACAGTAAAGACTTTTATATTATCAGAAAAGATTTCTATTTTAAATAAATGCTGTACTTTTGAACTTTCTATTCATCAAAGAATCCTAAAAATATGTACTACTGGAAAATTGTTTAACATGAAAATGTATTTCTGTCATACAGGAATATACTACATTTTAAAATAAACATGTCTTTTAAATTATAACAGTATTTACTGTTTTATTGCAGTTTTTGTATTTCAAATCTTTTTATCAGCATTTTCAATAGTGCAGAACGACACATCATAAAAAAGCAGTAAACCACAGGAAAATGTCCATATTTATCTCTCCCACAAACCTTTCATTATTGCTGTTTTTGGTGTGTATATATATAATAAATGCAGCCTTGGTGAGCATAAGAGACTTTTTCAAAAACGTTAAAAAATCTTGCCAGTTCCAAACTTTTGAACATAGATTCTAGCATGAAGCTGTATGAAAAGTTTGCAAACCAGTAAAAAGGAATAAGAAAATAAAAACATTAGGACAGAGAGACTCAAGAATAGCAGGACATCAAGTCCTTCCTGAATATCTCTTTGCTCTGAGAGACAAATTAACATTCACAAACAATCACTTAGCAACACTCAAAAGAACAAACACAACTGTTCAAATAAACATATGCAGTCATTTAGAAGCACTCCAGCATGAACAATAAAGCAGATACAAGGCACAAACCATGAACTCTTTTCATTTCTCAACTGCTGGAAGTAATTGAAGTACTGAAGATGTCATCTTTAAATAACTGTGTATATGCCTACGGGAACAGTGACTGAGACTGAATGGGAGGAGGAACAGTGTGACTCATGCTTTGGCCAAAGGAATTATGGCCCATTTGGGATTGGACTTTGCAAGGGAAGGGTGTGTTTGTATAAATGCACTTACGACCAGTATAAAACAGTATCTTCAGCAAGACAGTAGGACTTCACAACTGATTTTGAGAGTTGGCCATGTCTCAAGTAAGACAAAGATGACCACAGAAGAAATTCTGATCATTTTTTCTTGTCATTCATTTTTCTGTTTCTCTTCAGCAGGGTGAAGAAGTTAAGAGGCCTGAGGTAAAAGCAGAGGATTTGATTGGAGCCAAGGATCAATTGGCATCTGGAACAGAGGTGAAGAGCAAGACCTTTGAAGTGATGCAGGAATGCGGTGAGTCGAGCAGCAACTGATCATTCAGTTAGAAGATTGTGTGTGAAATCAAAATGTCACTGAATCCAAGTGTCCTTCTTTTTTGACTTGGAGCCAAGAGGAAAAAAGAAGAGCCGTGTGTATGTGTGTCTGGTTTTTGTAATGTTTCCACTCCATATATAGCAGAAGGTCAGAACACAAAAACACGGGGGAAGACACTCTTCTACTAATCACTTTTTTATGTGATGTTTATTGTCTATCATTTGTCTTACGTGTTTATATTGACTAATTTGTGTTTCTGATTCCTGAAGATACCCCTTATTTTTTTTCTAGCCTTTTATAATCTCAACTTCAAGATCCCAGCTGTAATATTTTACAATGTACTAATTTATCACCATTGTATACACAGACCATCAATGTTCCCTTCAATTTTAAAAGTTATCATCAAAGACTATTAAAAGATTGTATATCATTAAGAAACACATGAATCTTTAAGAAACACTAACACATGAAACATGAGAGATTTGTGTTTGACGCCATATACGTCACTTCTCAGTTAAAATTACTTTGTCTTTTGTCAATTCATGCATGTATAATTTACATAAACGGAGCCCTTTGTAATGAGGTAACTGAAATCCAAATGTGTTGGATGTTGTAGTTTGTATTATTGTGTATCCTGAGTATCTTTCTGTCTCTGCTTTTAGAACAGGCTGGGAAGGTCGCACCATCCGTCTTCAGCAATGTTCGCTCAGGATCTGAGACTGCCTTTAACAAACCCAGCAAGAGAAAGTAACACTATGAAACTACAGTTTCACTGAATCGTACAGCTAAAACATGTATTTTTTAAATGAATCTAAAGCATTAACATTGAAAACAACTCCGTAGTTTTTGTTTGAACATGGTCATCGTTCAACATTTAACACAGCTAATAACCTGATCTTAATATGTACCTAAATGCACTTTTTTCCATTTTTCTAAAAAGGCTTTAAACAATTAAAATGGACTTTATTATTTTTTTTTAAATATCCTAGAATGCTACTTTAGTTGCAAGGTTTATTGGATAAATAATAAATAAATAAACTTGTTGGTTTAGTTTTAAATTGAAGTTGAGCATTTGATTTGGTGTGAAAATGAAATATTTGTCATTAAAAAAAAGTCCCATTTATATTTCACATTACTATAAAAAAAGATTTATTTTCAAAACAAAAAGAACAGCAGACAGGACAATGGAAAACTTATCCCGCAGGAAAATAACAAAACTGGGGGATGAAACTAAAGAAATCAGGTTTTCTAAGCACGTTAAATAGAGAATGTTTTCTTATCTGTTTTTCTACCAGTTTTTTGACTAACAACAACTGACAGTTAGGTAAAACAATAAAGTAGCCATGCATTGATGTTGAATTGGCTTAAAACAGCGGTCATACTGTTAGAATGTCATGACAAATGTGAACTAAACAACCAGTAAAGCACACTAAAGCAGGCTGTACAGTTATTTCATAAACTTGGTGTGCTGATCTTGTAGGATCTTTGCAGAGGATTTAGCATCATAGAAGAGTTCATTAATTTCTTCCACTTGTTCCTTTTCGACTACTTCCCTTCCCTGAACTCGTGCCAGCAGACTGGCAGGGGTCAGCAGCTGCACTGCGTATCTGCATTTACACAAACTCACACATTAGCCAAAATGACCAAACCAAATTGCATAAATTATAAATGCATGATAATGAAAATGCAAGCAACACAGAAATAAATATGGGAGTTCAATGCTAATCTAAATAAGTAGGTATGTTTTTCAAAATGCAGTAAAAAGTATTACCTAAGTGTAGTCTTGGTACCGATCTCTCCAAGATGAGATAAAGCCTCCTCGCTGATGTTGATTCCTTCTGTCTGAGCTCTGATCTTTATGATCTATAGTAACATGCAAATGAAACAACAGCATGAAATGTTTAATTCGTCTTTTATAATGTAAAAACTTTATTTTTAAGCAGCTTGTTTTGACAATTTGAATGCCCACCTGTTTCATTTCTTGAGGAGTGTACAGCATAGTTCTGATAATCAAGACTCGATCCAGCAGATCCAGTGGAATACCGTGAGGAGAGCTGATATCCTCTGTTCCCCTAAAACATTATTATGTATAACTGTAAACTTGCCAATCAAATGGATCATTCTAATAGCTGGTCACAGCAAACTATGATGATCTAACAATGAACAATAATTTTACAACACTTATTAAAGGGATACTCCACCCCTAAATGAAAATTTTGTCATTAATCACTTACCCCCATGTTGTTCCAAACCTGTAAAAGCTTCGTTCGTCTTTGGAACACAATTTAAGATATTTTGGATGAAAACCGGGAGGCTTGTGACTTGTCCCATTGACTGCCTAGTAAATTACACTGTCAGGGTCCATAAAAGTATGAAAGACATCGTCAGAATAGGCCATCTGCCATCAGTGCTTCAACCGTAACGTAATGAAGCGACGAGAATACTTTTTGTACGCGAAGAAAACTAAAATAACGACTTTATTCAACAAGTCGTCTCCTCTGTGTCTCTCCGCATCACTGTAGCGCCATTTTGGAGAATATCCGCTGGACGAGAGACAAATTGTTGAATAAAGTTGTTATTTTTGTTTTCTTCGCGTACAAAAAGTATTCTCGTCGCTTCATAATGTTACGGTTGAACCACTGGTGGTAGATGGACTATTCTGACTATGTCTTTCATACTTTTCTGGACCTGATATTGTGGATATCAAAGACCACCAGTGGATTCTAACCACTGTGGTCTTTCATACTTTTCTGGACCCTGACAGTGTAATTTACTTGACAAACGAAGCTTTTACGGGTTTGGAACGACATGGGGGTAAGTGATTAATGACAAAATTTTCATTTTGGGGTGAAGTATCCCTTTAATGTAGGGTAATGTGAATTTTTACATCCATTAATATATTTTTAACAAGTTGTATAAATTAACATTAATTTACATAATGAACAGAAATAAACAATATATTTATAAATAAACGGCAACACTTTACAATAAGGTTCCATTTATTAACATTAGTCAACTACAATAGTTAACATGAATTCACATTGAAAAAATACTTCCAAAGCATTTATTGGTAACACTTTACAATAAGGTGTCATTTGTTAACATTAGTTAATGTATTAACTAACATGAACTAACAATGAACAATACATTTGTTACAGTATTTATTCATCTTTGTTAATGTTAGTTAATGAAAATAGTTATTCATTGTTTGTTCATGTTAGTTCACTGCGCATTATCTAATGTTAACATATACAACTTTTGATTTTAATAATTAATTATTAAATGTTGAAATTAACATTAACTAAGATCAATAAATGCTGTAGAAGTATTGTTCATGCTTAGTTCATGTTAACTAACACAGTTAACTAATGTTAACTAATGAACCTTATTGTAAAGTGTTACCCATTTATTCATCTTAGTTTGTTAATTTTAACATTTAATAAAATATTAAATTGTTATCTGTTAATATTATTTAATGGACCTAAGCTAACATGAACTAACAATGAACAGTTGAATAGATACTGCAACAAATGTGACTCTGGAGCACAAAACCAGTCTTAAGTCGCTGAGGTATATTTGTAGCAATGCAATAGCCAAAAATACATAGTATGGGTCAAAATTATTGATTTTTCTTTTATGCCAAATATCATTAGGATATTAAGTAAAGATTATGTTCCATGAAGATATTTAGTAAATTTCCTACTGTAAATATATTAAAACTTCATTTTTGATGTTTTTGAAGACATTTGGACAACTTTAAAGGCGATTTTCTCAATATTTAGATTTTTTTTGCACCTTCAGATTCCAGATTTTCAAATAGTTGTATCTCGACCAAATATTGTCCCATCCTAACAAACCTAAATTTATTCAGCTTTCAGATGGTGTATAAATCTCAATTTCGAAAAATTGACCCGTATGACTGATTTTGTGGTCCCCATTAGTTTATTATGTTACCCCATTAGGTTACCATTAGTTAATGCAATAACAAACATTAACTAATGGGACCTTATGTGAAGTGTTGCCGAATAAAAATTAACTAAAAATTTTAAATACAAAAAATTTAATAAATGCTGTGTTCTTTGTTAGTTCATGATACCTAATCCATTAATGTTAACTAACTGAACTTTACTGTAAAATTGTTACTTAATATCCTACAAAAGTGAGACAAAGCTAATTTAATTGACTACGTTTCCCATTGTATCAAAAACACACCTTATAAGGCAGTTTCCTCGATTGGATGCAAACACTACGATGGGAGCAATGGAGCTCTCCAGTGCTCGATGTAGGTAGGTAAAACACTCGATGTCCAGCATGTGAACTTCATCAATGAACAGAACACCAGGAACCAGCTCTGCCACACCCTGATCAATGTACTTGTTCACCACCTTATTGATCTCCCCTCTCAGTTTATCTGAATACATAATACACACAAAAAAAAGATAGTTAAACAAGGCTTCATTAAAAATCCTGTTATGATTATCAGTATATAATGTATGATACCTGTGATTTCTGTCTTCTTGGGTTTCATCAGTTGACCCATCATAGAAAGTATGTCCTGGCCTCCCTGGAAAACACAGTATGCTTATATGATCAGCATTATGGGGATCCACTTGAAATGCTGGAAAACATGATGTTTGTGTGCACATACCTGAGGTCTTGCATTAGCAATATCCAGGTCATGAAGTGTAACATCCTGAATAATCTCTTTCTTCTTGTGTACATCACCTTTCGGAAGAGGTACGTACTCTTCCGCCTCCAGATCAAACTCTGTTGCAAATGTGTCACACCGTCCCTGCCTCTGCAGACCAAAAACAGAAGGACTGATTATGAATGAACTCAAAAGCTTTGAGAGATTTGGGGACCATTAAATCGGGTCAATTTATTTACAAGGGAAGTGTACTGCACTTTATGTGATGTAGGATTTTGTTGAAATACTAGAGTTGTGCAACCATATATGCGTGTACACTACCGTTCAAAATGTTTTTGAAAGAAATCTATTATGCTGACCAATTCTGCATTTATTTGATCAAAAATACAAAAAAGAAAAGAAAGAAAAAGAAATAGTGACAGTTAAAAAATTTGAATATATCTTAAAATCTAACTTATTCCTGCAAACAAGTTGTGCTGCTTAATATTTTTGTAGAAATTGTTTTTTTCAAAATCCTTTAAAAAATATAAAGCCAAAAAGAACAGCATTTGTAACATTATATTATATTTGTGATATTTATATATTTTGTAACCTAATGAATGTCTTTACTATCACTTCACATTAATGCATTCTTGCTGAATAAAAGCATTAATTTCTTTCAATAATATGAAAGATAATCTTGTCCTTTATACCGCTGCCAGACTACCTGTCCACCTGCACTGACAAAAGATTGCTTCAACATGCCAAGAGCAGATATAGGGAGGAGAGAGAATAGTTAAGGAAATCCGTCCATACCTTGACTGCCCCACTGTTCGCTTCGATGTAGATAACATCTCCGACCTCCACTCTCTCCTTCTGCAGACTTTCATAGATACTGGGATCCAGCTGCATAAGCATAACAAACGCTATGAGATATAACTTCAAACTGACAAAAAAAATCGGCTTCGATCCAGCTCCTTATCTTTGAAATACAAGTATGCAAGAAAAGCGCTTTCACTTCCTTACCTTCAACTGTTTGGTGCCTTTAGCTGTCTTCAAACCAATAATGACATGACTGATAGTTTTTCCATAGCCCCCCATTGGGTTCTCCGTCTCACAAGGAGTCAGTTCAGTGACCTCTCCCTCATACACCTCCTTAGTCTCCTTGATACGCAGACCTGCACAATCAAAAAATACGAATTTTAATAATAATTTAATAATTACTATAATTAATAAATATTCATATAATTAATTAAGAATTTTAGGTACAAGAATGAACAGAACATATAAACAATGCTAACATATTAAATACTAGTGGATCTACTTATAGGCTTTTAAAAACCTACAGAATTCATTATATATTATGAAATATCAGTGAATCTACTCACCTGTGTGTGTTCAATTGCCAATGCCAGTGTATTTCTCTGTCAGCACTGTAATAATGTGTGCATGCATATCTCACTTGATCACACAGTCCACTCCACACAGTTTTGAGTCTAATGACTAATATCAAGCTACAGTGTGTGTGCATGGGGAATTATTTACTAACTAGTAGCACGACAAGTTGAAATGTATTTGAATGGGGTTTTCACCATTTTTACCTTCATTATAAAAAGCATGCGTCTCTTAAAAGAAATGAATAAATGTTCACTATTATAATAGCATTTTTACAGGTTATGGTGCACAGATATGGGTTCTTTCCATGAGAGCTCACCTATGGCTCTTCTGAAGTTCTCCATCAGCACTTCAGTCTTTTTGATTTCTGATGAATACACTTCACTGCCCACCATAGGACAGAATGGCACTTTATTTCCCAATTCCTGTGCCATGGCTAATGCTAGAGCAGTCTGCAGGGTACAGAAATACAATTATCAAACCATAAACACTCTCTGAAACTATTGACAATGACTGTTAAATTAAAGGTTGTCAGTCCTTACCTTGCCTGTTCCAGGTGGTCCGGCCAGTAAAATGGCTCTGCCAGCCATCTTTTTGGAACGAATCAGCTCTACAATGATACCACAAGCCTAATAAAACGGTAAGAATACAATATAAAGAATTTATGTTTATCTTTTCCATTTTTTGAAATTGAAAAGGATTTACAGCAACATGTTGTCCTTTATAAACGCATAATATAATAATAATAATAATATCAAGCAGCTTAACTACATATTAAAAGTCTGCAAAACCAGGATGTGTTATAAGCACAGTAAAATACTCTTGGTGAAAGTGAAATACACATACGCATTTTTATACTGCTCCTGAATCCTAACACATACCACACTTTGTATTCGTTCTTCACAAGCAACCAGTTAAATGCAGAAGACCATATAATAATGAGTGTAATCAAATTGACTGATTCTGCATTCATTAACAAACGAGCAAAATATGAAATTGATCTCGAAGTTACCTCTCTAGCGGTCTCCTGCCCCACTAGTCCGGACGCGGCTTGTTTAGCATTACCGGCCTCGTCCAGCCCGAGACCCTTTACATGGCTGTGAGAAGCGATGCGCTGCGTCTTGGTTGTGCTTTTTACCTCTTCGATCTTCATGTTTCTTATTAGTTATTTAAACAATCTAAAAAGTGAGTAAACTAATTTCAAGCCTATTACACGAAAGGCCGTTGAAATCAAACACAAGAGACCCGCGTTTCCATGTGGGTAACTAAGGCGATTTGAGGAAGTACCGCCCTGGAAACGTTTTTTTCAGTCGTTCTTTGCAACGATTGGTCAATTTGTGGAAACTCTGTTTAATCATTGGATCCGTCTGATCACTGCGAATACGCCCCTATTTTCCGTTTGTGTGCCGTTTGAAATGTTGTACTGGAACGAAGATGCGCCACTGTGCGTTCCACAAAACTCGTCTTCTGTATGAAGTGCAAATAAACTCCTAATTGTGAAACAAACATGCTGTAAACAATTGAAAAATTTTATATATTATTTGACCCATGATGCATTTTCCTTTTCTAAAACAAATGCTCTGAAGAGGAACCTATGAGTTGAGTTGCTGTTACACCAGGGATTGTTTATTTGTAGCACAGGAAAAACACCTGTCAAATTTCAGAAAAGTTTGCTGAAAACAGTAAGAGCAGCAATTTACGTTAGCATGCTATTTAATCTCTCAAATCAGAATTAAGAAGAAGATATTGCCACCTAAATTAGAGATACTCGGTTAACTGACAGTTTAATATCGAGCTGGTTGGGTTGAACCAGCAGCGTTGCTGTCAGCAGTTCAAAGTCTGCGCATTCATTCTCTGATCCCCAACAGGCGCGCTGTTCTAGTGATGGCAGATTCCAGTCCTCCTAAAACGCTTAACTTCAACGTTGGTGTCCTCGGCCATGTGGACAGCGGAAAAACGTCTCTTGCCCGTGCGCTGAGCAGCACCGCATCCACCGCAGCCTTCGACAAGAACCCCCAGTCCAAAGAGCGGGGTATCACGCTGGATCTCGGCTTTAGTGCGTTTACGGTGCCCTTACCGGAGCACCTGAAAAAATCCTGCGGGGACAGACAATACGACAGTCTGCAGTTCACACTGGTGGACTGCCCGGGACATGCATCCCTCATACGCACCATTATCGGGGGTAAGTGGCTAAATTAGGTGTTTTTTATTAGTTTGGCTCAATAAAACCACAATCAAACTGCAGGTTTTATGTTTGCGTGAATCAGTGTATAAACATATAATTCACCACGCACTACTAACGTCTTTTAAGTCCTGTTATAACTGTTATCATGTTTATATATATATATGTGTGTGTGTGTATATATATATATGTATATGTGTATATATATATATATATATATATATATATATATATATATATGTATATTTGATCATAAGCATACTACTTGAAGAATAACAAACCTGTCAGTGCATTTTAAATTCTATCCAGAACTACCACTTTTGATCAGTAGGTGGTGTGTATAGTATTTGAAGTGGTCATATTAACCCTGTAAAGATGAAATATGATATAATAGTCAGATTTGTTTATGGAAGTTTGTTGAACTTTTATACAAAATATAAAAGAAAATCTTACAAATATGCATATGTGTTTTATGTTTGTATCAGATTTGATAGTATGATGCAGGATAATATAGTGCTGCTCGCATTCAAAGATTAAAAAACGTCAGTTTTATTCGAGGATATTCTGAGAGCTTGTAATTCAATGATCTTTTTATTTCAGTATAACAGACTACTTGCTTTAAATTAATCTAAATATAATTCGTCACTCTAAATCGATCAATAATATGTCTTTAGTAAGATGATATTGTATGCTTGTACAATAATGATTAAGATGTTTTTGTTCCTCACGCCTGTTTCATATTTGATAATAATTGATGATTATTTAAAAAAAAGAAAAAAAAGAAAAGTTGTATGGATAATTAAGTAATCCTAAATTTCTTCATTTCAGTAAATGTTAATGATAATATAAATATTAAATATTAATTACAATATAAAAGTTATTCTTATATTCACTTTATACAAATCATTAAAGATCACATCAAAAAGACTTGTGTACCATTACCTAAAGGTGGGATTTTTTTTAGAATTATACTAAAAGGCCCTTTATTTGCTAAAATAGTATGAACTATCAATTAGAGTGTACAACAGGTTTTTTTTTTCATAAGTTTTGATAATGCTGATCATTTAGGGAGTAGGGACATTAAAAATTCATGTTTCAAATGTGATACTGTAGGCTTTATAGAGTTAAATCACGTTTTCAAATCAAAACACATCTGCTTTTAATGACAGACTTGTAATGGTACAAAATATAAAATAAAAAACTGTCCAAGAGTGCACATCAATTAGGCCAAAAAAGCTCAATGTGGGTGCTCTACCACACAAAAATAAGAACGAAAACATCAAAAGTAGGCACACCACAGCTCCAGAGATAGAGAAGTATTTAATTATGTTCTCACCACAGGTGACGTTTCGAGCTTAAACGGTCACGCTCTGATGAAGAGCGTTTAAGCTTGAAACGTCACAAAATATAAAATAAAAATGCATTTAGAATTGGAACACCTTTTACAGTTACAGCAAAGAATAGCATTTTGTCAACATGTTATCATGATCAGATTCTGTCATTTAATGCACTTCCAAATTGTAAAACACAATTAAGTGTCTTTAACACACTGAAAAAAAATACTGGTGTAGGAGTTCCTTTGACACAATTTTCACTCAGAAATTGCTAGTAAATTTCTCAAATAATTACAAAGAAATGGCAAATTACATTGAATTAAACGTGAAATTTTTAAGTAGAAATGCTGAAATAGTATTATCTTGTAAAACAAGATACTTATTGTACTTATTTACAACTTTACAACTACGAAAAATATATTTTTTTACAGTGGAATCACACATACAGGTGCATCTCAATAAATTAGAATGTCGTGGAAAAGTTCATTTATTTCAGTAATTCAACTAAATTTATGGGTAGTTATGGGTACAATACATGCAATACATCAATATTCCTCCATACTAAAAGCTCACATGGCTTGTTTTCTAACATACACAGTTTCATAGGTATAATGTTCACAGTGGGATGTATGAACAAAATAGATGATGTGAAACAATGTCTAGAGGTTTTTTTTGTTAACCTTCAGGTCCAAACAAACCCAGAGAACTCTCAGTGTGGTGGGAATGTCTAGTGTAATTGCATTGATGGTACTGGTGTGTGTGTGTGTGTCTGTGTGTGTGTGTGTGTGAGTGTGTGAGAGCATTTATGGCACATGTGGTTGATTAAGGCGGAAGGGGGCTGTTCGGGGTTCCAGCTTGACTTCCTCTCTCCCCCCAGAGGGGATCTCTCAGGAAAGAATGAGTGCCAGAGAGAGGGAGAGAAAAAGAGGGAAAGCAAAGGCAATAGCCCAGTCTCCTACTTCTCTTATTTTCGGTCTCTCTTTCTGTAATACTGTCTAGCAGCGATGACTACTTTGTCATGTTTGTCAATGTTGAAGTTATATGTTTTACTCTCATCTGTATACTTGCGTTCAGGTGCTCAGATCATTGATCTGATGATGTTGGTGGTTGACGTTGTGAAAGGTATGCAGACACAAACAGCAGAGTGTCTTTTGATTGGTCAGCTCACCTGCTCCCACATGATTGTAATCCTCAACAAAACAGACCTGTTGCCTACTGACAAGAGACAGGCGGCTGTTGACAAAATGACCAAGAGGATGCACAAAACTCTTGAGAACACAAGGTAGACACTGTCAAGCACATGTTTAACTGTATATTAGACATATTACACATTTTGCCATGTGTTCAGACTGTAAAAAATGATTGTAATTTTAATGGTAAAAGACTTTAAATGCTATATAGACTATAATTTACAGTTTTTGGAAGTAAAAAAGAACAAGTCATCTTAAAATTTTCAGTGAAAAAAAATGTAAATTGCTGCCTTTTCTTTAACTTCTGGCAACTTCAGCTGCTGTTTTTTTTTTCTTTACGTAAATTTCACAGATTTTTTTTTTACAACATATAACAAATCTAAACTGCTTGATTGTTTATATTGTGGTCAAATCTGTCGCACGAGATATTATAGATGTTATAAACATTAACATCATGAGTTTCTATAAAGATAATTTGAAACCATGTGTATTGTGCTATACAAATAAAATTGACTTGACTTTTTACTTGTCAGATTTAAAGGCTGCGCTATTATTGCTGTGGCAGCAAAGCCTGGTGGTCCTGAGTTCCCAGAAACAGACGAGCCACAAGGAATAACTGAACTCATAGACGTGAGTTAGTGGGTGTTCAGTAGCACAGATTCAAGATCCAAAAGTTTTTTAAATTTTTTAACTTAAATTTTATATTTTTTCCCCCTATAAACATGTAAATGAGAATAATATTTTAGGAGTTTGAAAATGCCTAAATAAAGAAAAGTTATGTATGATGTCAAAGAAGTAATATATACAGGACACTAAGTCAAATTTAGGCAAATTTGTGACATTGACCATACAAATGATCATTGCAAAAGATTTCCTTCTTTCCATTAATACACGCAAGGGAACATTTTCAAATCCTGGATAACAGATCAGGTTTTGCACAAACTTGTGGAGTTTATACTAACTTGAGTCAATGTTTTTTATTAAAGCAAAAGGGTGATTTTAGGTTTCAGACCTTTGGACATTACTGTATTTTGCAAAGTGTGGATCATATTTTTGAAGATGTCTCTGTCTTTGTGTTCAGTTATTGAAGGCCCAAGCCTTCTTTCCTCATAGAGATCCATCAGGTTCTCTTCTGATGGCTGTAGATCACTGTTTCTCCATCCGTGGCCAGGGAACAGTCATTACTGGCACCATCCTACAAGGGTCACTCTGTGTCAATGATACTGTGGAGATACCAGCGTTAAAGGTATTTATGTATTTCTATATGCAGCTCTACAATACATACACTACCAATCAAAAGTTTGAGGTGAATACGATTTCTTTAAGCGAATGTACTTTTATTCAGCAAAAATGCATTAAATCGATCGAAAGTGACAGTAAAGATATTTATAATGTTGCAAAAGATTTCTATTTCAAATAAATGCTGTTCTTTTGAACTTACTATTTATTGTAGTATCACCATTTCCACAAAGATATTAAGCAGCACAACTGCTTTGAATATCGATAATAATAGCAAATGTCTCTTGAGCACCAAATCAGCATATTATAATGATTTCTGAAGGATCATGTGACACTGAAGACTGGAGTAATGATGCTGAAAATTCAACTTTGCCGTCACAGGAATAAATTATATTTCAAAATATATTTAAATAGAAAACAGGTATTTTACATTGTAATAATGTTTCACAATATTGTTTCACAGTACAGTTTTTATTGGATATTTTAATTAAATAAATAAAGCCTAAAAAACTGGGAATTTTTTTTTTTTCGTAAAAAAATTAAAAAACGTACCAGCCCCAGACTTTTGAACAGTAGTATACATGCAAACTGCACAAAATGCATTAAAAAAAAGATTCTCGTCTTTTTTCTTATTTCTCTGACTGTTTCCAAATGATCAGTTTCACCATGGTAGGTGAACAGATATTTTTCTACATAGTGTATTGACATGATCCGCTCCTTATTTTAGATTTTTTTTATTCCTCAGGTAACTCGCAAGGTCAAATCTGTGCAGATGTTTCGAAAGCCAGTTCCTAGTGCTATGCAAGGGGATAGGGTCGGTGTGTGTGTGACCCAGTTTGACCCAAAACTGTTAGAACGAGGTGTAGTATGCACACCAGGTTCATTGCAGACTCTTTTTGCTGCTATTATATCCGTCCAAAAGATTGAATACTATCGTGGAGCACTTAGTAGCCGTGCAAAGTTTCACATTACTGTTGGACACGAAACTGTTATGGCACGTATCTCATTCTTCAATCGAGTGCTTCCCAGGAACGAAAATGGAGACTGTAGCCCCACCTCACAAGAGAAAAGTGCAAACCTTTTCTCATTTGATTGGGAGTTTCATCACCTGGATGAGTTTTTGACTTGTGGGAGAGGGGAACCACAGCAATGGGCTTTACTTGAGTTTGAACGACCAGTCACATGTCCTCCACTTTGCTTAGTGATTGGGTCACGACTGGACTCAGATATCCATGGTAACACATGCAGGCTTGCCTTTCATGGACAGCTTCTGGAAGGCTTTGAGGACAAAAACTACACCGAGACCGCACTGCCTCGGCTCAAAATCAGCAAAGACAAGCAGAAAGAAGGAGCAGTGGAACGGGTGACTATAAATATTTACACTTCCATTCAAAGGTTTGGGGTGAGATTTGTTTTAGGTAAATTAATACTTCTATTCAGCAAGGATTAAGTTGATCAAAAGTCACAGTAAAAGCTTTTTTGGTTAAAGATTTCTTTTACAAAAAGAGGTGTTTCTTTTGCACTTTCTATTCATCAGATAATCCTGACAAAAATGTATCATGGGTTCCACAAAAATATTAAGCAGCACAACTGTTTTCAACACTGGCAATAATAAATGTTTCTTGAGCACTAGATCAGCATATTAGAATGATTTCTAAAGAATCATATTGAAGACTGGCGTAATGGCTGCAGCTTTGCCATCACAGGAATAATTTAAAATATATAAAAATGGAAAGAGTTCTTTTATTGTGATAATATTTCACTATATTATTGTTTTTAAGCAAATTAATGCAGTCTTGGTGAACATAAGAAACTAAAAAAGCTCTAGCTAAGCAGTTTTGCCAGTTTTCTTTTCCAATTTTGTATCTTTGGTCAGGTGACAGATGACTACACTGTGATTGGTCGAAACCTTTTTAAGAAGGAGACGAACCTTCAGCTGTTTGTGGGCTTAAAAGTTACACTGTCAACAGGAGAAACGGGCTCCATTGAAGGTGGCTTCGGCCAAAGTGGCAAGATCAAAATCAGAATTCCAGGTAAGCAAAGACAAAAACACTCTCTTTTACTCACCCTTACTTCTTTCTTGGCCCCTTTTTACCTCCTTCCTCTAAGTTTCTTGTCAGGTGACTTGCATATTTATACATCCGTATACTCATTCCGCATGCTCAAAAGCTACTCACATTTAAAGTTACACACACCAAAAAATGCATGTGGAACCTTAAATATAAGTGCAAAAAAAAAACTCACATCCTTTTCCTGACCCTCAAGGCTCGCTTTGTGTAGGTAGACCTCAGCCACACAAATATACGTACACACACATTACAGCACACCCCTCACTTCAGGCCCAATGAAATGGAGTAGAATGAATGTATCCATAGCCACACAAGTAAAGATGTTTAGCATTTTTGTAATCTACATTACCTAGCTTGAGAAAAAGTAAGTCGGTCTAGATTTAAAATATTTTTGCCATGAAATTTTGATTTATGCAGCAGTTAATTTCTGTTTAAAACAAATAATCATATGATAATTGTATCCGGCCAAAACATGAGGGATACATTCTGTCTAGTCACGTTGTGTTTCTGTTTCTGTTAGAGGGGCTGAAAGAAGAAACCAAGCAGCATCTATCCTCTTCCTCTAAGAAGAAGGGGAAGGGTGGGGCCAAAAATGAATCCTCCAAATTGGAGGAAACTAAGCCCGATGCTCAACCAGTCACCATACATCTGAACTTCAAACGCTATATATATGATCCCCAAAAAAAGATGGTTCAGTCCTGACCATCAGTCCGATCATTCCTGATAAATGCTAGCGGAGGGGCAGGAATAACAGACACTGAGCATAAAGTCTAGGATATGGAACGGAAACGTCTTGTACATGTTTTATTCTGTGCAGAGTTTCTATTCTGTTACTTTGCATTTGTGTTATTCCTTCAAATGTGGAATAATAAAAATCAACAAAAAAGAAAAGATGGAATATTCCTTAAAGACATATATATCATTACTTTACTAATAAAAGCCATTATATGACTTCTAATAAAACAACTCTAATAGCTAAACTGCTGTAGTTGCAGTGCACTGTATATTTTGTGATTTACATTTTGTTTGCAAGAGTGTGTGGAAAGTATTTGTGTTTGGCATATCGAGAGTGGTTGGGACATTGCTTTAGGGCAGAATGCATTGTGAGTATAGGCAAATATTTCTGTTGGCAAATCAGAGGCGAAATGTGTTTCCACACACCCCACCATCAGTTACTCTACATTTATAAATATCCTTTTTTCCATTTGTTTGCGCCACTGTTTATGTATGTTTTTTTGTGCAAATGCAGATGAGAGTGGTTAAAAAAAACAAATAACGTTAAGAAGGGCCATGATAAGTCTTATCATTGTTTTGCTTCATGGATTTGAATATCTATTCCAGTCACGTTGTGGCAACTTGGGGGAATCTGTAGGCACTTATGTATGTTTTTTTGTGCAAATGCAGATGAGAGTGGTTAAAAAAAAACAAATAACGTTAAGAAGGGCCATGATAAGTCTTATCATTGTTTTGCTTCATGGATTTGAATATCTATTCCAGTCACGTTGTGGCAACTTGGGGGAATCTGTAGGCAAATTCGTTCTTAATATGCGAGTATACAAATAGCAGCTGTACTAAAATATTAAATGCCATCTGTGTTGTTATACTTCCCTGTTTGTACCTGACACCGCAGATAAAAACAAAGCCTTTATTTGTTTTTCATTATTATTGCCATTAACTGGACTTTTTTTAAGAAGTGCATACACAGGTAACTGCCTATCACTTTCATTCTCTTACGCACTCTTTCTTTGTCTAGCAAATGTGCTGTCGTGGATTAATTTACAGCATCACATTACTCTAAAAGGAAGATGTGTTGAGCTAACTGACTGAAGCTTTTTTAACCTTTGACTACTTACCTTTGACTTAACCTCTTAAGGAATCTTTTAATGTGTTGTCTGTTGTGTTGCACAGAAGAAAGAAAATAATACAGGTCTCGAACAACATGAGAGAGTAAATTATTGAACTTTCATTTTTAGGTGAATTATTACTTCATTGTCCAACTATTCCTTTATGTTCCATTCCATATGACAATAGGACCTTGAGCCTCATCTGGAACTTTATTTTAGTTTAGTCTTCTTAACATCTTAATGCCAGTTGGTGTTTAAAAATATATGTGTTATATCTCCCCCTCTTTTATTTGTTTTTCATCTGTATGTATTTTTGTTAGAAAGGACAGTTTGGCAATTTTAGCAACTGGTCAGTCACTTTATGATATTCTTAAGTGTTTTTAGATTATAAACTGACCCTATACCATGTTTGGGGTCATTAATATATATATATATATATATATATATACATTTTAATGATTACAATTTTACTAAATGAATTTTACTGCTGAAAATTCAGCTTTGCCATCACAGGAAAATATATCTTTTTTAAATATATAAAAAATAGAAAAGTTATTTTCAATTGCAATAACATTTCTAATCGTTTGTGTGTGTAGGTTTTTAATTATTTTCTTTGATCGCATGGATTGTTTCCTTACAGAGTATTTTCTCTCCCTCTTAAACGCACTCTTTTTAGTGTCCATGTGGATCGTGCAATAGCACTGGCTCACATGTAGAGGGCATTAGTATCCCCAGAGTCAGTCCAGTCGTAGTCATTATTCGTTTTAATTACGGTTTCTCTTTTTAAATTAATAAATAAAAATTGAAGCTACTTACATTCAGTATTTGTGCTATGGACATTAAGTGTACCTAGATACCTCAAATGGTGAAGCGAACTGAACAGAGTTGAGCTATTACTTTTCTATGTGACCAGACTATTACTAGAGGTGAACTGGCATACTTTATACTGACTTAAGACAGTAGGTAAGTAACCAGCTCCCACTTAGTAACGCCCTAGAAACCCAGAACCCCACAGCAACAGCACAGCAATCATGTTTTGTTCAGAAAATGTAAACACATGGGTACAAATTCACAAGTGTTGTCTTCATGTTGCCCAGCTATTAACTGACCAATCATTATACATGTTATATTAAGTTAAAACTTTTCTGTTTTCTGTTAGGGTTAGGTGTGGGTTATATTCTAGTATTATATAGTAGGATAATTGAGACATTTTTTTCCCCAGTCATCTCAATTCCAGAAGTGTCCCAATTACCTGAATTCACCCTATTGTAAATTATCCATATTTCATAATTCATTATATATAAATATATTATTTGCTTGAATTTGGTTGGCTAATTATGACAATTATGTATGGATTTTTCAGTCTTCAGTGTTTTTACTCCTTGATTATGTAAGTACGTCATGGAGATGCATTACATGCAAGCCATGAAAATCATCTGTTTAGTCTTGATTTGTAATGGCACACAGTTGTCAAAATGCATCAGTCGTTTTTTGCATAGAGGTTTTAAGCTCTCAATGAATCAATCACTTGAGCAAAAAACATCAATCCTTCTATAAATCAATGGGCTACTGCTAGAGACCTTTGTATTACTAATCACATAATTTCCCTTAGCTGAGCTTTTAGCTGAACATAGACTATAGTGTCCCTGCATTTTATAGATTTATTCAAGTCTCTGGGTGAATGAAAAGTTTAGTGCATTGCATTTCACTTTTTTTATATTATTTATTTTTGACATCTGAGGTTCATTTTTGCATGAATTAAACATACATCAACATATTTTATTTAGGTCTTATTAAAGCCCGCAATGGAAGTGATTTGAGATATTGTAAACTGCTCACTTACATACACACACATATACTGTATCATGTTTTCCTGTGTGCTGCAATACGTTGTCTTCACAGAGTCATAAAGTAACACACTCTTATAGTATAAAGGTCCATGTCCACAAAAAAGCACATTCATTCAAAAGGGTTCTTTGTTCCAGTCCATTATCCCACTTTCCATCCTTTCTTTGAATGCACTTTATCTCTGTCACCCCGTTGTTCTCTCTCACCTATATTTCCTTTGTTGGGGCTTTTATGTCCATACAACCTTTATCCCACACCTCCCTTTCTCTTGTTTTCCTTTTCTTTGTTCTGCACTTTTCTTCCAGGTCAGCAGCATTGTCACTGTCTACTGAAGAATTTAACTTTGTCACACAGGTATTTTGTGCGCTATGTGTATGTCTAGATCATTCGATGCATATGAGTCATATATGCAAAAGTTATTGTTTTAGATGTGTGCCGCCAATAAGTGTTAAAGGCTAAAGATTGTGACCTTTGCCCTTTGAGGTTTATATGCAATTGTTTAGGAGTGCATCAAACTGTCATTTTATGTTTTGTGATCAATTTGTCGACACAAGTGACAGACACTTCAATATGAATTGCTAGACCGTAAGAAAGGAAGTAACAGAGGTCATTCTGTTTTGAACAGTTCAGGTTACGCTCATCCACTGTCCGACTCATTGTTCCAATTAGCAGGGCGGTAAAAGCCTCCCACATCCCTTACTGAAGAGACTAATAAAATTAGCAGGCCCTCCTCAATCTTATCTTTGAATGATAAACAGCCAGCTATTAGATTACAGCTATTAAATTAGAAACAGTCTCTAAACAAACAATTACCTGAATGTAAGTGTGGGATGGATAAAAAGAGGGTAAAACATAGTGCGTGTGGAGAGAGTTTATAGATGCATGCAGAGCATGATGGTTCCATTTACTTGTTAAAAAAAGTGTTATGTGTAATGGCTTGAATTAGTTTGATAACATCAGTACATTACAATAACAGAGCAGAACAACCATCAACCTCTCCATTTAAACCCCTTTCCCATCCTTACACATTTTTTACATTTAATGTACACTTAAAAACCTAAATATTTTTGTGGCACATATGCTAGGTCTGGATCTGCATGTATTTTAAACATTTTTTTTTTAAACTAATAGATAAGTGTAGCACAATTGTGCTAATTATAGTTGATGTTAATGACCCAGCTGTCACTCAATACATCTCTTGGGTTACTGTAGCAATGTGAGACCTATTCTACCAATAAGCCTCAATCACAACAATAAAGACATAATAGCAACTCATTGACAGAGCCGCCTTTGTGTTGTCTAAAAAGTGTGTCCAGATTTTGCTTGTGCACGATTTGGTTTCTCAAAAGTATCAGTATATTCTATAAATCTGCATCTTCTTTCTTTCTTTCTTTCTCTGAATATTTTACAAATATTTGACTGTCAACCAACTTATCTTAAATCTATAGCCGGCCTGTTCTCTGCCTGCTCTTTTTTCTCATTTTTGCCTTTTTTCTTCCCCGGCCTACGCAGCTCTATCCATGACTCTTTGTGTACATGTTTCAACTTAACTTTCTCACTGGCTTCATGTTTATTTGTTGTCCATCATGTTTTCTTCTGGCACAAACTTTCCATAGAGGTTTGCTAAAATTTGAATTTGATTTTGCTCATGAATTTGGTCATTGACTGAATTCTGTTCCACATCAATTTGATTAAAGTGCTATTTATTATATATGTAGCTTGATATAATGTAATAATTTTAGTTTAAAATGTATTTCATTAGACATGTAAACTTTTGCAGTTTTAGCTTATTTTATTGAGATAGAATACATTCTATGTTGATTTCAAGCCTTCAATATGTTAAAAGTTGATCATAGCCTCTTGATTTAATGCGTATGTCTGTATTTACTGTTATTGAGCCAGATAACTTGTAACAGTGTATTTAGACTCAGTCCCCTCCTGCCTCCGGCCTACTTTCCTGCCTCTAGTGTTTCTCTCAGGACAAAACCACTAGAACAGGGAAAATAAAAGAGTGGAGAAAGAGAGGAGGGAAAGAGAAGTAAGCAGATCTGTTACCCTGTTCCAGGAGGATGGCAGTAATACACATACACACTCTCACACAAACCACCTCACACCACACAAACTGTCCCTGGAGAGGGGAACTGAGCGCTCACAGTTGGTTTGTCATTTAAAATAAGTGATTGTTCTAAGACAGAGGATGAATTAATTTACCTGCTATACAGGAAGATCAAGAGAAGAAAAGACAGACTGAAAGGGGTTGAATGTGGCTTGGCCTGTTATATCGGAGGGTTCTGCTGTGTCCCAGTTTTCAACACAATGTTTGCAAACAGCTACATCTGTTAGGTCAGACTGTACAAACATAGTATGCTAATGTTGTTAACAAATATATATACAGTAAAATAATATACTATATACACACTAGTGTTCAAAAGATCAGGGTTATTAAGATTTGGTAGATGTTTTTTGAAAGAAGTCTCTTTTTTAACCATGGTCACATTTATTTGATCAAAATATTGTGAATATTATTAATATTTTAAAATAACTTTTTTTCTATTTTAATATATTTTAAAATAGAATTTATTCCTATGATGGCAGCGCTGAATTTTGATTGAGTGATAAGATACAGAAAGACAGATGAAAGAGCGATAGTGTTACAATACAACTGAAGAATCAGAGATACAATCTCTTTTAGATTTAACCTCATATCCCATGGGTATTTACTCTGGCCTAGAAAATAAATAATATAAACCTTGCATTAGAACCACTCTAAAAAGTGAAGACGTACAAAGAAAACAAATTCAAATTGAATGAGAGAACTCGATTAGATCTGTTAAACTGTAGCATCTAATTTGATCATTATAATAATAATTAGATTAGATTTTGATTAAGATTGATCAGATCAATTTATAAGTACATGAAACAAGTGTATTTATACATTTAATTTTTAGACATTATCTATAGATTTACTGTAAGGATGGTTTCCCTACGGTGGTTCAGGCTGTAGGATTGCCGAATGACTAAAGAAACGTTATCAGCACGATGGTATAAAACTGTACATTTCTAATCTATTACCACCCACTGCCACTTATACCAACGACGGAAATAAGCGCAGTTAGAATAGCTAAATATGTGGGAGAGCGTTGCTATTGTGTGACTATTGTATTGCAATAGGTAGCACTTTAATATTAACCTTGAATCAAGACTAGTTAGCAGATAATTAATAATTGAAATGGTTTAATAACAATATTTTGTTATGGTTACAATTGAATTGGTTACAAAATAGATGAAGGATGGTAAAGCATAGTTAATTGTACCCAACATGTAAAATATTACCTGAGAGAAAGAGATAGAGAGAGGAAGAAAAAGAGGGAGAGAGAGCAGAGACCCAAGAAGAGCTCCAACAAAGAAAAGAGGCAGCAAAGAAAAGAGACAGAGCAACAGTTACAGTCCTCTTTTATCCCTTCCTTGACCATGTGACTAAAAACCAAATGTGAGACATTCAAACTGACCAATCAGCAGATTACAACTTCACCCACTGGGCAAAAGGTGTGACAATTAGCAGACCCCCGATGTATACACATGTTGGCCTACAGGCCTTGATCGATATCAGCACTTCTGTGCCTTCAGGAATGCCAAATGGCCCTTTTGTTACTGAAGATAGGTTTGGGACAGGAAAGCAGAAGTCTTTGATAATTTTTGACCTTACATTACTTTATATATAAAATGCATGATCTATAAATCAATATAACTTTAAATACATATACATGTTCTCCATACTTATTTTTTACTTACAAAATTGTAAGAATGATTTATTTGATTTCACTTCTTGTCACGGTTTCAGTTCAGTTTGGACTGTTTTCGTTTACACCATTCCCCTGTCTGCATTTGTCACTATGGGTACTGATTTGATTTGCTATCATGTTCAGCTGTGTCACCTTGTTAGCCTGTGTATTTAAGTTCCTGTGTTTTCAGTTCTGTTGGTCCGGTCTCGTTAATGGTTTTTAACTGTTGCATCAATGTTTACCTGTGTGTTGGATTAAAGACTTTCTAAACTTTCATCTTCATGAATGTTTATACAGTTAGCATGACAGAAGACTGGACCACTACAAATGGACTACGTGGCTAAATTCGCTGCTGTGGCTCAGATGAGCCACAATTTATTAGACTATTTGAATGGGTTTTGTCGTCTAACCATCAACGCACCATTTGACGACGAGACCCTGAAATCATTGCTCTGGATCGGGGTTAACCATCATCCCGTAGACCTCCCAGACACCACAGGACTTGTCTGGAAGGAGGTCATCATTAGGTGTTTGGAGAGCATCTTTCCCCGATCCAGTGCATCGCCAGTCCCAGAGCCCAGCTGCATGGAGCGTCTGTCTGAGCCCACCGCGACTGAAAACCCAGTGCGAGAAGAAGCAACTGAGCCTGCCATCGCTCTGGAGCCTGAGGCGATTGACCAGGTGTGAGCTGGCAACACGGCAAGTGCCTGAGAGAGTATTAGTGGAGTACGAAGGGATGGAAAGAAGCCCCGCCCATACTCCCGCTGCTGAGGGTGAGCTACAACTTGCCTCCAGAAGCATTTTGGATAATGTAGAAGTGGATCATTTCATGTATTGCCTTGTATGATCTGACCCGCTGGTTCTGTCCAGCCCTGATTCTCCTAACTCTCCTGTGTTCCCTCCCAGCCTTCCTCCCCCGCCTCATCTATATATCTGCCAGTTCTGCTGCTCTGTCTCCGCTGGTTCCTGTAAGCCCCTCAGCCCCTTAGTCAGCATCATCCTGGAGCCTTGTCTCACTTCGGGGCTTCCAGTCTCCAGCTCTGCCTTGGCATACGGATCCCCTGTCTCCACCTCCGGCCTCCGAGTCCTGGACTCTACCTTAGCCCTTCGCCCCTCCGGCTCCACCTTGGTCAGTCGACGACCCTCCTTCGCTATGGGATTCCACTCCTCCAGCTTTGCCTCGTCTCTCCATCTCTCTAGCTCTGTCGGGGCTCCTCCTTGGTCCTCAGTCGCTCCGGCTCCACTGCAGTCTTCCGGATCCCTGCTTCCACCTCAGTTGCAGGAGCCGTCGACTCCGCCTTGGCCCTCCAGACCCACGGTGTCACCCTGGCTCTTCGGCTCTCCGTCTCTGCCCTGGGCGGCTCCTCCATTGGCGTTGTCTCTGTCAGTCTGCCCCCTGGTGTCATCAGCCTTAACAACTCTATGGCGCCTCACTCCGTTGACTCCACCGTTGGCCTTAGTCCTGGCTGGACTCTGGATTGCCACCTGGCCCCTCCGGCTCCGGGATTCTCCTTGGCTCCTCCCATCTACACCACCTTGGTTGCTCCGGTCATCACCTTTCCCGGATTCCCGTCCTCCACCGAAGCCTCCATCCATCTTCCAGCGTGACGTTGCGCCTTTCCGGGTGGGGGGCATACCGTCACGGTTTCAGTTCAGTTTGGACTGTTTTTGTTTGCACCATTCTCCTGTCTGCATTTGTCACTATGGTTACTGATTTGATTTGCTATCATGTTCAGCTGTGTCACCTTATTAGAATGTGTATTTAATTCCTGTGTTTTCAATTCTTGTGGCCCAGTCTTGTCTGTTACTTCAGTGTTGAGTTAATGTTTACCTGTGTGTTAGATTTAAAGACTTTCTGAACCTTCATCTTTGTGCTTTTGTTTACATAGTTAGCATTAACACTTGTCTTGTTTAATGTAGGTGCAGTCAGTGTAGTGACTTATAGTTCATATAATCAAACCGTGTAGCATCTGGTCGTGTCATTGTATTGCACCATCCCAACCATGTGGATTTTTTTTTAATATTCAAAAATGTACAATATCCTGATTTGCAGTTTAGGGAAGTGATTTCAAACAAGATGCCAGAGCTATTGGCAAGCTGCATACATATTGGAATCTAAGCACCAGACATAATGAACAAATGATACAGTAGCAGGGACAGTAACGACAAAAGGCTTGTCTTTTCCAGGTCTCCTAAAAACAAACCCTGAAGACCTTCTCTGCTCTTTCACTTTTATCTCCTCTCTCCATTTCCTCTTGTCTCTCTAGAGTCCTGCTCTTCATTCACTGCTTCAGTCCAGTCAGCATGTTGATAAGTGTTTGCAAGCGCACCGGAGTGTAAGGCGACACGTGTATTTTGGATTGTTTATATATGTTTGTAACATCTCAATTTGATAATGTTTTTGCAAATAAGGCAAGAACTCGCATAAAAACTGTTTAAATCATTTATTAACTAAAATTTAAAATAAGCACACAGTAAAAAGTGTTTTGAGTGTTACATGTATTAATGCATGTGTGTACAGAAAAGATGAAATTTAGATTGATAATATTGATGTTGTTACTAGTTCATAAAAAGCTTGAAAAGAAAATAAATTAGAAAAAAAAAAGAAATATAGTTATAAAATGACAAATGGTTTAGGGACAGGTTCGTATTATGTTTTTTTAAATGCAGGGCTTCTTCTACTTCACAGTTGCATAAGGTGCAGTGCTATAGATGACATAAACAGGCATAAACGTTTTGGAATTGTGTTTATATTTGAATAAATAGGGGATATTAATTAATGATAAGCTGTTAAACTCTGTGTACTACAGTCAGATTCTGGGTTGGTTTAAATCACATTTCAGAAAAACACAAAATAAAGTGCAACTTTTTAAATCAAGAATGAGTAGAATTTTGATTTGCATAATGAACATTTGAGCCCGAAACATTAATAAAATGTCCTTGACCTGAACATTAAAACTGAAGAATACAGTTAATGTGTTCATTAAGTAAGGTATCTTCTACAAGTGTCTCTCAACCTATAGCAGTGACTAAGCTGCTGTGATTGAATGCGGGATGTAATTGGATTGGTTGGGTCATATTGAAGGGGTGGGGCATGTTGGCCATGTGGCTGAAGGTGGATGCTTTCTCATGCACACAACTGTCAAATTGCTGAAAATGTTCTCCTCTCCTCTTCTTAGGTTTGCCTGACATTTTCCTATTGCGTGTCTGTATTCCATCTTTCTTCATAGTAAGTGGACGGTTCACCTGAATGCACAAACAGATATAAACACTTTAAGCCATTTATATAATAATTATTGTATTTAATGTTTTAAATAGTAGGAGGATGGACTGCAAGCATATTCAACATTAAAAAAATTGTATGATCATTTTTAATGCGAACAATGGATACATTATGGAGACCCCTTACAAGTGGAAATTCAACATGTATGTAAGCAGAAATGTTATTCTGTCATTCATTTTGGTGTAGTCTGTATATAGGAAGTGTTACGGTAAGGCTAGACATAAACATTTACTCACATTGTGTAGTTTGTAGTACAGACCACAGGCATTACAGACAGGTTCTCCATTGGCATTACGTCTCCAAAGTGTGGTGGTCCCTGTCTGGCAGTTGGCACAACAGGTGCCTGCTCGTCTAGATGCTGACTGAAACATAAAAAACACATGGTTGCTGTTTAAATCATTTATTAACTAAAATTTAAAATAAGCACACAGTAAAAAGTGTTTTGAGTGTTACATGTATTAATGCATGTGTGTACAGAAAAGATGAAATTTAGATTGATAATATTGATGTTGTTACTAGTTCATAAAAAGCTTGAAAAGAAAATAAATTAGAAAAAAAAAGAAATATAGTTATAAAATGACAAATGGTTTAGGGACAGGTTCGTATTATGTTTTTTTAAATGCAGGGCTTCTTCTACTTCACAGTTGCATAAGGTGCAGTGCTATAGATGACATAAACAGGCATAAACGTTTTGGAATTGTGTTTATATTTGAATAAATAGGGGATATTAATTAATGATAAGCTGTTAAACTCTGTGTACTACAGTCAGATTCTGGGTTGGTTTAAATCACATTTCAGAAAAACACAAAATAAAGTGCAACTTTTTAAATCAAGAATGAGTAGAATTTTGATTTGCATAATGAACATTTGAGCCCGAAACATTAATAAAATGTCCTTGACCTGAACATTAAAACTGAAGAATACAGTTAATGTGTTCATTAAGTAAGGTATCTTCTACAAGTGTCTCTCAACCTATAGCAGTGACTAAGCTGCTGTGATTGAATGCGGGATGTAATTGGATTGGTTGGGTCATATTGAAGGGGTGGGGCATGTTGGCCATGTGGCTGAAGGTGGATGCTTTCTCATGCACACAACTGTCAAATTGCTGAAAATGTTCTCCTCTCCTCTTCTTAGGTTTGCCTGACATTTTCCTATTGCGTGTCTGTATTCCATCTTTCTTCATAGTAAGTGGACGGTTCACCTGAATGCACAAACAGATATAAACACTTTAAGCCATTTATATAATAATTATTGTATTTAATGTTTTAAATAGTAGGAGGATGGACTGCAAGCATATTCAACATTAAAAAAATTGTATGATCATTTTTAATGCGAACAATGGATACATTATGGAGACCCCTTACAAGTGGAAATTCAACATGTATGTAAGCAGAAATGTTATTCTGTCATTCATTTTGGTGTAGTCTGTATATAGGAAGTGTTACGGTAAGGCTAGACATAAACATTTACTCACATTGTGTAGTTTGTAGTACAGACCACAGGCATTACAGACAGGTTCTCCATTGGCATTACGTCTCCAAAGTGTGGTGGTCCCTGTCTGGCAGTTGGCACAACAGGTGCCTGCTCGTCTAGATGCTGACTGAAACATAAAAAACACATGGTTGATGGGAAGTAACTGAGCAATAAGGAAAAAAATCAAGCTTGTGAATGAAAATATGGTTCAACAGGAAATAAAAGAAAAAAAATCTAAATTAGCGAAGCCTGAAACTATGCAAAATTTGTTCGCTCTGGCATTAATGGTGAAATTACAGTTCTGATGCTGTAAACGTTTATAATATTTGTTTAATGAAATATTTGTTAAAAAAAGATTTTCTGTCTGTGAAATTATACATATGATATTATAAAATAACATTTAAGATATATATATATATAAAGGTTATTAATTATTATATAATTTTCTCCTGTGCAAAATCTTATTACATATTATGAACATTAACACATAATGAAAGACCCTATAGCAATAATATGAAGATTGCTTGTCCAAATCCTGTGTGGACTGTCAGAAAATGTAGACAAGCATACCACTCTGTCCTGTACTTTTGGGCATATACTGGACCACAGAGATGCACAGAAAATGTTCTCTTATAATGTGACAACATTACATTAATGTTACTAACACAGCTGACAAACCAATACAATAGCATTTTAAGATATCTTTGTATTGGTCTGTCTTGACAGTATTCTTTTTTCAAGACTCTATGAGCCATTTTAACAAACTGCATGCAGCCTTGTGTTATACAGTAAGAGAAGTAAGCGTATCGCCTATTGCTTAAGTATTATAAAAAATATAATTTTTAATGAATTTACTTTACTTTAACTTATCTCTCAAACTCAAATGTCAAATAGAAGTAAGCCCTCAAACACCATAAATTCACATAACTATACAGATATAGTAGATTCTCAACATGCCAAAAGAAAATACAGCAAGAAAACAACCGGAAAAGGAAGCATTTTGGGTCTCACAAAATTATCGGTACCAAGCATACATCCTGCCAAGGAAACAAATGGACCGAGCTGTCTCTGCAGGTGCTCTTCAAATATACGACCTGTAGCTGATGCAGAAGCACTCGTCACACACTGACTAAAGAATAAGACCCGAAGCTAGTCAGCCTAATTTATAGCTAATACACTCTAAATGGAGGGTCACACAAAATACACAGATGCAGTCACTTTCAAGTTGATTTATTACATTTCCCTCCAGTGACAGCAGTTCTGCAGCTGCCCTGTGCTTAACCATCACACGGCACTTTCATGAATATGAAATTGCGATCAGTGTCCACTTATTTATAAAATCCTGAAAATTTTCAGCTTATATTTAAAATTCTGAAATTATTCAGCATAAACATATATTTGGTGGAGAGGAATTAATAACATTACAATCATGGAATACATAAAATAAGGTAAAATGATAGGTGGATGCCTGGAAAGAAGTATCTGATTTCTGGTCAACTTTACACTTGACATGTTAATGAATTCTAATTCATTACTTGCTATTTAAACCCGTCAATAGGGCCATGGAAACTCAGTGGTCCATTACACACACCCAGACACATGCCTTTCACTCTTTTTCTGTCCTTCTCACTCCACTGTCTGTACACATTCTCTGTCGGTGCATGTAATTCTATTATGTGCCTCGAGGATTGGCCTCTATTCTCATCGTAGGACACATCAGCAGCAACTGTGACGAGATCTGTCGTGTCGACAGCTTAGACCAAGATGTAATGCAGCAGACATCATACATTACATGGGCACAATATTATAGAATGATATACTGTACTACATGTATATCATGTATACTACTATGTGAAAAACTACAACATATAACAGTTTTTCCTTAAGTGTTAATACTGTGTAGAGCTCCACATACATCAACTGTTTAATTTTTCATTAACATTTAGACAATGACTGAAAAAAATTATTTCTTCTCTCTCTCTCTCTCTCTCTCTCTCTCTCTCTATATATATATATATATATACACACATACATGGTCACTGCCAAAATATACAATGTAAAGTGTTTTAGTGTTTT
>NW_015506403.1:147110-168672 GCF_001515645.1 Sinocyclocheilus grahami
TTAACAGTTAGACAATGACAGAAAAAAAATATTTCTTCTCTCTCTCTCTCTCTCTCTCTCTATATATATATATATATATATACACATACATGTTGTCATTGCCAAAATACAATGTAAAGTGTTTTGTCAGACAGATTCTATAGCTAAAACTTTGAAATGTGTTTATGTAAGGGTGTGTATGCGTATGTGTATGGCACTTACCAGTCGGCGCTTGGGTCTGATGAGTGGTCGGTTCTGGCCGTTCATTTTGTGATAGAGTCCACATGCATTACACAAATAATGACCTGTTCCATCTCTCCGCCACAGAGGAGTTGATGTAGCTCCACAGTTCACACATTCACGCCCTTCCGGCACACATTATGCACAGAGATGTACAAAAGGAGGAGGAAATAAAAAAATTAAATTCATGCAGACTATATTTATTATGCGCAGAGATAGACAGATAATCAGATAAATAGACATTTGTTTTACGGATATTCACACTTTCATACTTTTGGGATATCAGTCTTCCAACTGTGTCTACCAGTAAGTGCCGTCATTTGCTGGGTATCTAATAAATAGCACCCAACAGGAAGCAACAATATTCAAAGGTAAAACAACTTATTTAATACATTGACTTCATAAATTATAAGTTATTTATTACTTGTTACATTACAATCATTCCTTGTCAAGTGTGTTAAACTGAACCATTAGACATGGCCCTAAACAGCCCTAAATAAATATACTACATTATTATTTATGCCATTCTAAATAATAAAAATACTAATAATGCAAATTGTTTTTGACTAACTATTAAGTATTACTGTGCCAAAAAGCCAAAATAAAACGAATTCAAATTCATTCTGAATATATGTTATTAAATATAAAAATAATCTATCTATTGCTATATAAAAGTAATCTGTGTAGTCAGATTACTTATTCAGATTATCTATAGATAATAATATTGAATATTATATATTACAATAAGTGCATTTTCCTTTATTTCAGTCCAGATGCATAAACTGTGCCTACTGCAACAAAGTTGTGGCAACACATTACAGAGTCCATGTTACACATATATTGCAATACCAATGGGTATTTATCTGCTCCATAAAATAATTATATAGTAGAACATGTTATTATTCGGTACATAGGCTAATGAAATTATAGCCTACTATTACATGACAACTATGTTTGGTTCATTTACCGGATGTTTAAAGCTAGACAATTAACCTGTTGTAAGTTCCACTGTTAATATGAATTATGAACTCTGAACTTGCCTGAGAAAGCGCGGCTTTTGCTTTTGCTTTTGCATTTTGACGTCATGTTGCTCGCGCTGCTTCCAAGCAGACTTCTGGAATGAAACACACTGCCTGGGTACTCGTGCGCTCCAGATAGTGCGTACTCAGGATATGAAGGTACATGAGCTGAAGTTTGTGCCAGATTGCCACGGATTGGACTGGAGCACTCCATCTTCATCCCGTCGACAAGATGGAGATGGTACTTCCCAGCGTCCCTCGCCGCAGCACAAGCAGGGTCAGGGGACGCATCTTTGGGTGGAGTAGGGGGCAGGCAGTAGAGCTGAGGGCTGCAGTGTTGCGTCATTGACAGGCACGGCATCGAACCTGGGCCATGCGTACCGGTGCCCGTGTACAGGCTGTTAGAGCTTTCGGCGCCTGCTGAATGTAGAACCGCTTTGCCCAGGTGGCTGACGGTCCATGTGCCGTGGTGCTGGGTCGCCGGTAAGGTCGATTTGCTGTTGTCCAGTATAGAAAGACCTTGAGTGTGAATAAGGTGAGGTCGACACATTGAGCCACCCGTAAACCGTGCTGCCAAAAAGAAAGGCCAGATTTTTCAGTGGAGAAGCGAACAGATTAATCAATTGGAATTATTATTAACATCTCAGAATATTTTTAATAGGCCTACATTACTTATTTTTAATCTATCAGAATATTTTCCAGCATATTTTCCCTCAAAGTTAGATCTTATTTTAACTTCCGCGAAACGGAATTTGAACTTCGTTAAAACATTCAAACATAAATCGAATCTAATACAATCTATTAATGTAATCCAATATAATATAACTATTTTAAATGTAAATATAAAAAATATTTTTTTAAAAAGAAGTGTTACAGTAAAAAGCATTTCCTTCGATCTCAAAATTGTGCCAAAATATAGCACTGACAAAAATAAATAAATAAATAAGAGCTCCAGGCCTACTCACCATGCGTTTGACTGTAAGACATTCGTGCACGAGTATGAGAATGGGACCCGTGTGTGTGATAATAGGGGTTTCCTTGAGAGTCCAAATGACTGAGAAATACATCCACCTCGTCTGGGGGCAATAATGGGGTACCTGGCTCCATATATCCCGAACTATGATGTCCTAAACCAGCGTGCGGAGTCACCGAATCTGAGGTACCCATTAAAGCTGAATGATGAGCATGCATCATCCACCGGGGTTCCGCAGGGAGAGCCATCATCTGCAGAAGTTTACCGTAAGACAGGAATGCAAATTTTCGTGTGCGGTTAAAAAAAAACAAAACAAAACAAAACCTTAACCTCATCCAGCGCGTGTTTTTCCCAAGTGTTGTTTTCTTGAATGTCTTAAATATAAGTCTAAATGATTGAGTACACCTATGACAGCGTAAGCTTAAATGACTATATAATAAAATCAGAGTTGGCGCGTCTGTCGTGTGACAGGAGCGTTTAAAGTCGCAGGCAGCGGTGTGACACTTCCCCACTTTCAAGGGGCTGCGCGCGAGCGGTGCCCTCAAAGATCTCGCGCGTGCAAATACCACAAAAGTGCCACTGCAGCTGATTACCTCAGCTATGTGTGTTGGTGTACACTGAGGTAGATCCTCAGATAATGTTCGAAACCAAATCCTATGCGTTGGGAGAAAAGCAGAGGTTGAAAAAAAAAAGTAACCGACCTTCGCCTACGGTTCAAAAGATACTCGTGCCTACGAGGATAAGTGTCAGGATGATCGCCACAGGTAGTCACACTAGCGACTAGTCAAAAACCAGTGTGCAAAAGAGTTGTATATGAGGCAGAGGCCGAGAGCGGACTCCTCCCGTCAGCATAAATGATTTTCTAGCCAATTAGAGTTCGCCTTTTTTCCAGCTTGACACCTGAAACGAATGCATCTCTTTATCCATTCGTTTCGAGATGGTCCTAACTACAGAACAAGATCCAGGGGGCGTGGTTGAATCCAGATCCAACTCCTCCCACCTTACTTATATCTAAACCTACCCGTCTCCACCCCATGATCCCTAAACCCACCTATCTCCACCCCTAAACCTACTAATCTCCCCCCCACAGCTGATTACCTCAGCTATGTGTGTTGGTGTACACTGAGGTAGATCCTCAGATAATGTTCGAAACCAAATCCTATGCGTTGGGAGAAAAGCAGAGGTTGAAAAAAAAAGTAACCGACCTTCGCCTACGGTTCAAAAGATACTCGTGCCTACGAGGATAAGTGTCAGGATGATCGCCACAGGTAGTCACACTAGCGACTAGTCAAAAACCAGTGTGCAAAAGAGTTGTATATGAGGCAGAGGCCGAGAGCGGACTCCTCCCGTCAGCATAAATGATTTTCTAGCCAATTAGAGTTCGCCTTTTTTCCAGCTTGACACCTGAAACGAATGCATCTCTTTATCCATTCGTTTCGAGATGGTCCTAACTACAGAACAAGATCCAGGGGGCGTGGTTGAATCCAGATCCAACTCCTCCCACCTTACTTATATCTAAACCTACCCGTCTCCACCCCATGATCCCTAAACCCACCTATCTCCACCCCTAAACCTACTAATCTCCCCCCCTAGATGTGGATCCAACCACGCCCCCTGGATCTTGTGTTCTGCAGTGAGGGCTACTGTTCGTTTCGCTGCAGGTCTGCGCTGCTAGTAGTTAGTCCACATTTCAGACAGCAGCATCCTGTAGCTTCGTGCGAATGGAGAATTGATTGTTAACACTTTCAGAAAACGCTGCATGTTTACACTACGAAAAAAAATTATTTGTACACATTTATAATATTTATATAAAATTAATATTTACATTTAGATTTAAACCCTAAAAACTATATATCAAATAATACAGCCCGTATAGTGCTGGCTTTGAAATTGATTTAAGAAAATTAAATCGAAGTTTATTAAACTGATATTATTAAAGTAGCACCTGAATAAACCTGCATGCTCCAGGTTATATCTAAACCTACCCGTCTCCACCCCATGATCCCTAAACCCACCTATCTCCACCCCTAAACCTACTAATCTCCCCCCCCCTAGATGTGGATCCAACCACGCCCCCTGGATCTTGTGTTCTGCAGTGAGGGCTACTGTTCGTTTCGCTGCAGGTCTGCGCTGCTAGTAGTTAGTCCACATTTCAGACAGCAGCATCCTGTAGCTTCGTGCGAATGGAGAATTGATTGTTAACACTTTCAGAAAACGCTGCATGTTTACACTACGAAAAAAAATTATTTGTACACATTTATAATATTTATATAAAATTAATATTTACATTTAGATTTAAACCCTAAAAACTATATATCAAATAATACAGCCCGTATAGTGCTGGCTTTGAAATTGATTTAAGAAAATTAAATCGAAGTTTATTAAACTGATATTATTAAAGTAGCACCTGAATAAACCTGCATGCTCCAGGTGAGGTGAGTATTCTTTTTTTCCCCCTCTACGAAGCAATACAACGTCCTCCATCGACTTCTCCCGATCTTTAATTATTCAGGGAATAAGTTTCTGGCCAGCGCGCACGTATTGTCTGTCTCGGCAGATACGTCTCGTGCGCGGTCAATGACAACACGAAACCGCTGACCACCTACCCTGACTCTCATAAGATCTTTCCATCACTTTGAAGAGAGAGCGAGAGAGCGAATGGGAGTCAGGCAAGGTAAATGAGAGAGAGAGAGAGAGAGAGATGACATTGCTTCATAGCGCCGGCCGCTGCCATTCAAATATAGATAACTGTCGTTTTGCAGGCTTTATGTTAATCGATCTGTGAAATGAAAAGCTTGTGTGTTATATTTTTATGTTATATACTTGATTAGAATTTTTAAATAAACAAAAAAATCTGCTGATTTAGATATTTGTTATTTCTGTCATGTAACATCACACATTAAATTATAAACCAGACCCTTGATGTCTGAAATGATACTTTCGTTCTTATGTAGCCTATATTTCCACCATGATCAAAAAGTGACTGAAATTCAAATTCCATTTTACAACTTGGTTTAAAATCCTTCCTCTCCTGCTTCAGTTTTTTTGATAAGTAATCAAAAGGCTTGTAAATGCTGTTAAAGAGGGTAGAAAGCAGCATTGATCATTTCCAGTATACATTTTATATATAATGGAGTCAGCTCACTATGATGACCACGTGCTCTGTTGTGCAATCCTTGTTGTTGTGCTCCTGCATCTGATGGATCATCTGCTCAAGTTTAAACAAATCTTAAGATTTCATAAAACCTGTATGATAAACATTTTAACCTGGAACTCTCTCTTATTAACTCTGGCTTCCTCTCTCTCTCTCTCTCTCTCTCTCTCTCTCTCTCTCCACTTGACAGTGTAGCTCAACAATGTAGCCCATGATCCCTTAATTGCCCGTTCGTTTCCTCCACAAAAGAGAATCAGGAAGGCAGTATTAACAACATATTGCAGTAACAATCTGTCAGTCATCTTTTCCTTTTCTCAGGCAAAAGACCAGAAAGGAATATTAAACTGCCCACAATATATCCACCTTAACAGTTATTACCAGTCCTGATTACCTGATGAGATTATGAGTGTTTTTGTTTTTTAAGGCCAGACCTGTATGTAAATTTTTTTTGTTTTACAAATAACACCTGCATTGTTTATACTTTTTTAATTCTGTGAAGAAAAAATATTAACATTAAACCGACCTTTTATGAAGCCAGATTTACTGATATATAATCAGATTACAGTTATTTAAGGACTTTTATTATAAAATAAATTCATTCTTCTATTATAATTATTTACCTTTTTGACACAGTTCTGAAATGAATGATGTCTGAAACCATACTTTCATCCTGATTTGGACAATGTGCAAATCACAAGGACTTTTATTGTGTGTGTGTGTGTGTGTGTGTGGGTGTGTGTGTGTACATTTGGTGTATCTGTTTGTGAATGTCAGTGAACGTGTGTGAAGATGTTGTAGTGTGAATAACCCTCTCCCCCTCCCATACCCAGAATGCCTTGCAGGCCTGGTTTTCACCACATCAGGATACAGGCCTGCTGGCTGAATTCCGGTATGAAACGGAGCGCTGGTGCACCGCAATCTGTGTGTCATACACATGCACATCCCTCTTCAGGAGATGGACAGGTGCTGTAACGGACACTTGCTTTTACTCACGTGTAACATTCATTAAGTGCAACCACTTCTAGTGCAACCACTTCTAGTGCAACCAATTAACTTCATGTCACACACACACACACACACACACACACACACACACACACACAAACTTTATAGTCACTGATTCACTCTGTGCAGACAATTACCAAAGCAACATCACACATATTAAAGCTGATGCTTCAAATTTCAGCCAGGACATTTTCAAAATTAGCATACTTCAGTCTTAAATTATTAATTGTGAAGATGCTAAGATGCTAAGAAAATCTTTTAAAGATGGTGTCAGGTGTATTTTGTTATGCTAGCAAGTTAGTAGTTCACCCTAATGGACCACTGAAGGTGAATTAGCCAAAGCTAGATTCCAGCATCTTTTTAATCATAGTTGGGAAGCCCTAGCATGGAGTTTCCTGTTCGTATCATGTGTTCATGGGCAAGTTACTAGATATTTCAAAATTGATGTCACATTGCAACTTTATTCTGACATTCAGTTTAATGTTTATACCCTTAAATCAGTATGAAAATAGGTCTCTCTGGTTAAATGAGATTTCTAAAAATTGAAAAGTGACAGTTTACAAGATCACAAGCAAAGTCACTGCTATCCATTAGTGTAGTGCTATATTAAATAAATGTATGAGTGTGTTTTGGTTGTGTAAGTGCATGGCAGTAGGACAAAATTAATATGAAAGAAAAGAGTAAGCTAAAAAAAAAGTGTTTTAGTGAGTGATGGGGACAAGAGCGACTCAAATCTTGGATCTCAGGCTATAGTTTTATTCATAATTGCACACACACACACACACAAACTTTATAGTCACTGATTCACTCTGTGCAGACAATTACCAAAGCAACATCACACATATTAAAGCTGATGCTTCAAATTTCAGCCAGGACATTTTCAAAATTAGCATACTTCAGTCTTAAATTATTAATTGTGAAGATGCTAAGATGCTAAGAAAATCTTTTAAAGATGGTGTCAGGTGTATTTTGTTATGCTAGCAAGTTAGTAGTTCACCCTAATGGACCACTGAAGGTGAATTAGCCAAAGCTAGATTCCAGCATCTTTTTAATCATAGTTGGGAAGCCCTAGCATGGAGTTTCCTGTTCGTATCATGTGTTCATGGGCAAGTTACTAGATATTTCAAAATTGATGTCACATTGCAACTTTATTCTGACATTCAGTTTAATGTTTATACCCTTAAATCAGTATGAAAATAGGTCTCTCTGGTTAAATGAGATTTCTAAAAATTGAAAAGTGACAGTTTACAAGATCACAAGCAAAGTCACTGCTATCCATTAGTGTAGTGCTATATTAAATAAATGTATGAGTGTGTTTTGGTTGTGTAAGTGCATGGCAGTAGGACAAAATTAATATGAAAGAAAAGAGTAAGCTAAAAAAAAAGTGTTTTAGTGAGTGATGGGGACAAGAGCGACTCAAATCTTGGATCTCAGGCTATAGTTTTATTCATAATTGCATTAGGTGATACTCAGCAGTTGTTCCCCTGCCCCCATTATGTTAAGCCATAATGGACTTCTATTAAGAACCTACTGAGATGGCACTAAGCATCTTTAGTATGCTTCAATCAAAACATAAGGGCTGGAGATCAGATTTTCAGTCATTTTTAACTCAAAGCCGCCATCTTCTGGCCATTTTCGGCTTTCTGAATCATGGCGCTTCAATTTAACCAAGACAACATGCTCAACACGCAGCCTCCCGATTACTTCAGGCCCTGCTTTCCAATTAGTCTGCCTGATTAGCATGAATAATGACAAATATAGATATATGTCATCTTATCTAGATGAGAAAAAATACAATATATCAACAATTACATCCCATTAAGTAGCTTTTCAACTTTAAAAAGGTCTGCTTCTGATACAAATAGCTTGATGTTGAAATTTCCTTGGGGACAAATGCACACTTTGTTTTCATTACTATGTGCAGTGTGCAAAAACATGTGGTAAGAGAGTAAGTGTATGCGTGCATGAGTGTTTTCAGTTTTAAGGGGATGTGCTGGGTAACTGTTGCCCGCTTTGGGTTTCCGGACTGGGTGCCTGCAGACTGTTAGTTTCCCCTCTCCCTCTCCCTCTCCCTTTATCTCTCTCCCCATCACTCCTTTTATCTCATTATCATACCAGCCAGGCACTCGGCCAGGATACTGTGGTAACAGCCGAGCTGGCTTCTGCTTCACCATAGTGATCTTGTTGGTGGAAACGAGAAGAGCAGAGAAGCCTTCATTGTGAGTAACTATGTATATTTGTTCTTGATCCACTTGATTCATTCACCAGCTAAACAAGCAAGATGACATATGATGGACTGAATATCCACAAATACGAGGCCTGTACTAAAGCCATCCACATTTGTGGGTGAACATCAAATCCTCATTGTCTGTACATACTTAAAAATATGCCATTATAAAGTTTTATTTCTATTTTACAGACCGTCAAGAGCAAAAACATCCCCAAACCCCTGTGCAAAATGATTTTCTGATGTCCCATGTTCTCTGTGTTCTGTAGACACAGGCCTGATAACTGTATGGATGAAAAACTACAGTGTGCTGCAGCATGACTTGGTGTGTTTGAATGTGTGCATGTTTGTGAGTGTATGTGAAATGTCATATAGTCAGCAGATCATAGGCAAAAGGGTATTAATAGATACTGAGAACATGTTGAACAGACTGACATTTATTTGTGAATATGACTAAAAGGAGCAGATTCAATAGATTCACACTCCCATTGTTCGTCCTCTATAACACACACACTTTCTATCTTTCAGGCATCAGGGATCAGAGGTCCATCTTATTAGTGCCGTGCATGTGAGTTTGTTTGTGTACATTTTGTAACCTATGATGCCATGGCATCTCAACACTCTGACCACAGTGGCTTACAAGAAACCCTTTGCTTTCTTTGCCCCCAAACCCAATGCGTCCACAGTTTACTGTTATCCTTTCTTAGTTGAAGATGTATTAAGGATTTATGGCTTAGAATGTGTCAGTAGCAGGATAGTTTTGGTATGGCAGCCATTCACCTGGAGACTGAACAGAGAAAGTTCATGGGTAAAAATGAGCTGAGCATACATATAAAACAAGGCCTTCAATCAGCCATTTGATACCTATTTATGTTGGTTCAGCTTGCATTAATTTCAGATGATAAGTGGGAACATTTCTGTGCATCGTTTTGGATTTTATTTCACTGCAGCACAACCACAAAGGGCCACCTTCGACCCGTTGAACTTTGACCTTTCTGCATTATGAATGATTTTAGCTATAAGAATAAAATACAGTCAGCCGGTCATTATCGCAGAAGAAACTCTGATGGGGTGATCAGGACCCTGAAGTAAAGGCTTAAAATTTGCACGGTAGGAAATCAGTTGACTGGCTACATACTAACATACTATAATATAGTATATTGAACATTATACAGATTTGTCAACAGAAAAATTTGGGGGAAAGTATTCTAGAGAGTTGCTTAATAAACGTAACAATAAAAGAAAGCAGCAACAGATATTTTTTTCTGTATTATGATATATATTCGAGAAAACGGATTATTAAAAAATGAAAAATGAAGGGCGGTGACTTGGTTCTATTCATTGGTTGTTGATTGGATGGAGGCACATTGGCTGATGTGGAGTTTGCAGTCAGTTATAAGAAAGGGGTGGCATTTAAGCAGATTAAATGATTGGAGAATGATTGCATACGTCACCTGTCGTTTCACTGGAAGATTCAGTCATGACATTTTGATTAAGAATTACGAGATTAAGAAAAGAAACATGCACAGATGAATTGTTCACAACAAGATCAATAACACACATTTGGAAAATAGATTTAATTTCATGTTGACTTTAAATAAAGACCATGTAAAAAAAAAAAAAAAATTTGCAGCATGAAAAACATATGATAGTTTATTTGTGTCTTAAAGAGCAACTGTAACTGAAAATGTATTATATACACTGAGTAAAAGAGTCTGCTTAAAATATGACATTTGACATTTATTTTAGAACAAATGTTTATAAACGTGTTTTCATATCATACAATTATCTAAAAATCTCAAGTTTAATGGCAGGTCCAGGTTATATAATTACAAGCCATTACTGAAATGAAATACTACAATGAAATAGCGCAAGAGTATGATTACATGACAAGGATTTGTCATTTAAAAAACTTTTTTCCTTAAAGGAATCATATGATGTTGCTAAAAAGAACATTATTTTGTGTATTTGGTGTAATGAAATGTGTTTATGCGGTTTAAGGTTAAAAAACACATTATTTTCCACATACTGTACATTAATGTTTCTCATCTATGCCCCGCCTTTCTGAAACGCTTTGCTTTTTACAAAGCTCATCGGTCTGAAAAAGCGAGGTGAGCTGTGATTGGCCAGCTATCCAGTGCGTTGTGATTGGCCGAATACCTCAAGCGTGTGACGGAAATGTTACACCCTTACCATACTGTGATGCCGTGTCCGGCCTGAGCGACGACACAAAAACATTAAAACCCATTATAAACCAGGCATTTGTTGCATCCAGTGGGGACATAATTACGGATTATAATGACTTATACTGTCATTTTACGCATTGCGTTGCATCGCGCCACGTAAACATAAAACCATGTCTGCAAGTGAATAAAACTTTGTCATCCGCTATCATAACAAATGTTGGAGTACCCCAGGGTTGCATCAGTTCTGCCATCCTTTTCACCATACAGATGCCTGTCGAACGGACATATTAAATCAGTATATTTTAAAGTATTCTGATGACACTGTTTTAATATCTGTGTTGAATGACGGGGACAGTCCTGGGTTTCATCAACAGGGTGTGACTAAATTAGTTGAGTGGTGCGAGAACAATGATCTTGTTATTAATATAAGTAAAACAGAAGAGATTATATTTGGGTCTACATCTGATAATTATATAACGCCTGTTTTTATTCAAAATGGAAAAATCAGACAGGTTAAAACATACAAGTATTTAGGAGTGAAACTTGTCTGACAATAAAGTGTTATATATCATATATCATATATCATTTGTTATCGGAGAAATGACAAACAACAAGCGCTACTCTACACTGCTCAAAACTCACGTTTGTATCGTCAGTGGCGAATCCTTTATATATAAAAACGTACTTACAGTCTGTGAGTCAGAACAGCCAGCATTGTAGTCTACTCTACCAGGATCAGGAAACAGTCCTCCATAAAATGAGCTGCACACATCTGAATGTTTGGGTTGAACTGTTCTGCAACAGTGTTGTAAATACAACTTAACCACTGATTTCTAGTCGTGTCCTCTTTTGGAAGGCCAAACAAAGTAGTTTCGCTTTCACAACAAAACAGCGTCACACACGGCAGGCTAAAGTGAGCAGCGGCGGGCAGGCTTGAGAACGGCGTGGCCGGCGGATTCGACAAAGGGAGCGGCCGGCGGGCTTGCGGCAACCACATGTGACGACCCCGGGCTGTACTCCACTTCGTCCACAGTGAAAGACTCTTAACTTTTATAAAGAATATCTCTTTGGATTTGAGACTTTAGTCTTTGCAACTTTACAGATCTTCTTTATGCACCAAGAGCTTGTAACACTCCAAAGAGAAAGGAAAAATTTAAATCGCATCATATGACCCCTTTAAATAATTTTATCATCAGCTCCTTTTAGGGGTGAAAGTTAAAGGGTTAACCCTATAACTGCCGGTGCAGCAAAATAAACAGCAATTTCACAATGATTATAAAATCTGTGCGCAACACTACATTTTTTATTATGAAATGAATTAGAGCAATGTCAGTCTACATTAATCAACATATGACCCCTTTAACTCCACCTTGGTCTAGTTTTCATTTCAACACTCTTAAATGAGTATCTTTACCCTGTGCGTTAGTCAGTCAGGATATACCAGGTGCCCCAGTAGATGCCATCCTTGATGCCACTGTAACGCCCGTGGTAGTAGTGCCCATTGAGGTTAGCAGCCAAACGGGAATCAAACCACCAGCCTGCACCATAATAACGGGCACAGTTACCAGCAGCGTAGCGATCATGTTCCCGGTCAAATGTGCTGAAAGCTCTGCCATCGTGATTGTACTTTTTGCTGTAACTGAATGCATTGCCAGCATCGCCATGGAAATCTCGAGCAGTTATGCTGAACCTTATGGAGAGAATATCACACATGCATCATAATAAGAAATGCATGGTTATGTAATAAAAAATGTATTTAAAAAATAAATGGTTACTAAATGTGAACACTATATCTGCAGTAAAGGTGCAATAATATATGTGCAATAATACACACTATATGTCAATGTGAAATACTATCTCTAGTCACTAAATCACCACAGTTACTCATTCCATTTAAATTGTACTTTTGTATAAACTTACTGTGCATATCAAGGTGAAGGCCAACGTGCAATACTATAAATGGTCACTTTACTCGGATTGCACCATGTGAATATCAGGACTCAGTCACTTGTTGTATTTACTTGTAAAATTGTACTGTACAGTCTTATAGTATTTATTGTCTGTGGTTATATGTTTGTTTTTCTAACACCAGTCAGGAGTAGCGCTCCTAATTTCGTTGTATACAGAAAAATACAATGACAATAAAGGCATATTCTTCTTAAACTGAACTATTTTATACAGGTTTGTTGAGACTCTGCTTTGACACTAGTCTTACACCAGATACTAGTATGACTATGTGTGTATATACTGTACCTCTGTCAGTTATATCCTTTTAAGGTCAGAAATTATTCCATGAATAGAAATATATATATATATATATATATATATATATATATATTCTGTGCTGTGATGCGGTCGTAAACCAGATTGAAAATTGTCCAGGTATCCATTTGAGTTTAAGTATTTGTTCAGCTGATTAAAGACTACCTTTTCAATAATCTTGCCTATAAAAGGAAGATTTGAAATCACATAGTTGCTCAATATGGTGTTATCAAGATTGCTCTTATTCAGAAGGGGTTTAACAACTGCAGTTTTCAGGGAATTTGGAAAAGTCCCATAAAGAAGTGAAGCGTTCACCACTTCTAAGAGATCACCACTTCCACTTCAACAGGCAAATATTGAATACAGGCATGATAACATATGCTAATATATATATATTTTACACTACTACACACACCCACAAAAGTTGTATTTGTTATTGGGATATTACCAACACAATTAATGAAATAATAATTCTAATTAATGAAAAGATTACATAATTTTTTTTACAATACACAAAATAAAAACAACAAATATTAATAACATTGAAAAAACAAACAAATGCATTATATATACAGACACCTACATAAGGTTTCACTTTTTAGCATGCCAAGTTAACTACATTAGTTAAAATGAACTAAAAATGAACAATACTTCTGCAGCATTTATTAATCTTAAGGGCAACTTAAAAAATATTTGTGCCCAGTACACTCTCAAATCTCTCACCGAGGATCATTTAGGTCATGCTTACCTGTGCGTTTTTGTGGTTCTCTGGAGTCTTTCTAACACGTGAATCCTGAGAGTGAAGGTGATGTATTTTAGGGGGTGATGCTGTTGCACTGCAACTCCCCTCACATCTGCCGTTGCGTGGCAAAGCCACCAGGATGTCCCTCTGTCAAAGCACATGGACACACATCATGTACGCTCCCAGCAAAAGCAAAACACGCACACACATGCTGCTCAGGACACCACACAAGCTCAAAGAGATAGTATGCACCTGTTCCGTGTCTATTTCGCTATCTACTTTATACTACTTATCTTCAATAGGATTTTCTCTAGCCACACTCCTGTGTTCAGATCAGTATCATCTGCAGTCTATCATTGTCTTTCTTTCTCACTATTTACTCGTCAGAGTCTCCGCTCCTGTTTTTCTCTTTTATTTGATCTTCTCTATCCCTCCTTCTCACTCTCCTGCACACTCTCTTCTGTTTGTGAGGCTCTTTTGGCTCAGATTCCTAGATAACTGTGGCTCTTTGCTGTCTGACATGCACTGGTACATCCACCCCCTAACACACACAAATACACACACTTGTTCCTATACGTCTACATGCACAGGCAAACACTCAGCATCTAACTGGTCACATGAAATTTCACCATCAAATCCATCTAGGATCTACAAATAAACACACTCTCTCATACAATCACATTCAAATACAAAGATAAACATCCTCATCAGGTTTTAACTCAACCTTTTTACTGTGTGTGTCCTGTTTTGGAGTGTGTGTAACGTTTAGTTTATTGTACGAACGGTCTCAATATCTATAAAAAGATTTTCGTTCGCAAAGTAAGTGCCCCTACCCAAAATCGCAAGACATTGTGTGGGCAAGATCTTTTCTTTGCTTTCTCGCGCCACGATTTTGCATTTATTTCACCACTTTTGCACACTGTCAGAAAGAGCAACTTTTGCACTTCCCATATGAATAATTTAATTTGGTAATATATGTCAAACTAACAAGATAATAGCTCCCAAAGTCGTGGAAGAAAACACAACTCCACAAGCACCTCTTCTGATGGTGTTGTTGTTCTCAATCACGTCCGCGTGGCGCAGTTAAATCTGATGACTCAAAACGCTGAGATGATGCTAGCACGCTAGAGCTGATGTTCTCGGAAACACCCATATATACGCATCAAATCTGATCATGTCTGCTGAGGTCGAAGAGTCGGCACCCGCCCAAGCCCCTGCTCCAGCAGCAACCAAAGCGAAGAAGACCTCGGCGAATAAGGCAAAACCTGCCGTGACTGCTTCTCCAGCTAAAAAGAAGAAAAAGAAGAGCAAGGGGCCCGGCAAGTACAGCCAGCTCGTCATCGATGCGATCCGAACCCTGGGCGAGAAAAACGGCTCATCGCTTTTCAAGATATACAAGGAAGCGAAGACCGTGAGCTGGTTTGATCAGCAGAACGGCCGCATGTATCTGCGCTACTCCATCCGCGCGCTCCTGCTCAACGACACGCTCGTGCAGGTGAAGGGACTGGGAGCCAACGGCTCGTTCAAACTCAATAAGAAGAAATTTGAGACAAAGCCAAAGAAGAGTGCCACCAAGGCGACCAAGACAGAAAAACCTGCAAAGCCGGCGTCCAAAAAAGATGCGACCAAGAAAGTGACTGCAAAGAAGAGCGCCAAAAAGAGCCCCGTTAAAAAGAAGACCCCGAAGAAGACGAGTGTTAAGAAGGCGACACCCAAACCGAAGAAAGCAGCTGCAAAAAAGCCAAAAGTCCCGGTGAAGAAGGCAACTAAGGCGAAGAAATCAAAATAGACTTTCTGTGAAAATGAAGAATAATATTTTTGTATATAGCTTCTTGGAAAGAGAACACAGAGATAAGGGGAATTGGTTTTTTAATATATATATATTGATATTTTTGTTGACTTTAGCCAGGTATACTGTCATTTAGGGTTTGATGTAGTTCTTCTAGAAACGACGCGCCCACTTTAGTTTCTGACCTCATGCTTTTGTTTTTTTATGAAAGTGACTTTCGTTTCGTTTGCTGCACTAAACCGCATACTTGTACTAGCTAACTAGACGAAGATGAACGCTTTGTGAATATAAGCTAGAACTGTGTTTTTTCATATGAAATGTCGCTGAACTGCAAAAAAAAACATATGTCCAATAAATCTCTGATTTTTAATAAAAATGACTGCACAGCCTTCTTGACGGGTGTTTAATGGGGATGCTTTTTAACCTGTTCATTTAAACAACAGCGTAAATTTATCACAAGATTAGATTAACGATTCAGTTGAATGATATTACCTTGAGCACTTTGTGTGTAAACAGTAAAGGGTGCATGCACAAAAATCACCAGTGAAAAGGGAAATACATTTAAAACTACTGATCTGGGAGCTAATCAAGTTGTTGGAGATCTAAACTTTTTTTATTCGCCAAATCTTATGTTTTTGACAATAATATTTATCTTTTAATGTTTTTTTTATGTATGTTCTTAAATTTTCCCAATACTGCTGTGTTTTTTTTTTATCCCTGCGGAGCTTTTTAAAAAAGACCCTCATGCAAAATGTGGTTTTAAATATGATACACAAATATTACGTGGTAAAGCAGTTTAGATACAATAGTACTGTGAATACAAATTTAAAAAAAGTTTAAGTTCTGCCACCACTACAAACTGACAAGAACCTAGAATTCCCCTGCAGGTTCAGGCGTGTGTGGAACAAATCGAGTGGAAGTTGTGAGCCATTTGCTAAGTGCTTGCTTGCTGTAAGGTAGCTGACATGGTTCATCATCCTGAGTACTGATTTAGTTTGATTTGTTTCATCAGACGGCGACTCTGCGCCCATACCTGAATGCGGTGCGTGCTACACTGCAGGCAGCTCTCTGTCTGGAAAACTTCTCCTCGCAGGTGGTTGAAAGACACAACAAACCTGAGGTTGAAGTCCGGTAAGATGTGTGACTGTTTGCATATGTGTTTTCTTTGTGTGTAAATGGTACATGATTCATATAGGTCAGTGGCGTACATCTGGCTGGTTAAAAACTTGACATTAAAATGTTTAAATGTTTGCAATATGAACAATATGAGGTAGATAGTTTGAAAGCGAATACTAGCAGAAGTTGCGAACAGCCAAACCTAACCTGCCAATTCAATATATTCGTCAATTTCATTTCAGCTTTTAAAGAAATAGTGGACATATGAGAATTTCTAATGTTTTACTCATGAGCATCTGGGGTTTAGTTTTATATTAAGTTTTTTTTTGTTTTGCTCGTGGTGATTATTCCATGGTCCTTAAATGCATGACATCATGAGACCCCTGATAGTGTTTTTATGCAGCAGATTTTAGGCCATTTGATGGTGATTCAGCATGCCAGTTTAAAACCACTTGTGGTGCAGACTGCAATAGACACTTAGCCTATTTATACCGCATTGTATGCAGAATGTCAGTGTGTTTGTGTGTATGCTTTACTATTTTTGTCCTATCTCAACAGGAGCAGTAAGGAGCTGTTGCTTCAGCCTGTTGTAATCAGTAGGAATGATAAAGAGAAGGTCTTAATAGAAGGTTCCATCAACTCTGTGCGAGTCAGCATTGCTGTCAAACAGGTTAGAACACTCGTTGTTTTACCCTAAACTCACTCTTTCTATCCTTTCAAAGATGGGTCTTGAAATATTGTTATATATTGAAAACTGAAAATGTTCTAATACAAAAAGAGAAGTATTGTGGTGGTGATGAGACAAGAGAGGGAGGTTGGTTTCACTCTGATTCAACACATGCAGTCCACTGAAAGCCAGTGGTTTTCAACCAGGGGCCCACTAAAGAGCCTCTGCAAATTTCCAAGGGGGCAGCGGGATTTACATTTTATAAATTGTCATTTATATTTTAAAATAATCATGCGTAATTAAAACGCAAACAAGCAAGGTGTATTCATAATGGATTAGTTTAATATATCCAAATTAGAAAACAAGCATTTTTTCATAATTACAGCAGAAATACCAAAAATATAAATACCAATATGTTGGTAGAGGGGGTCCTTTGAATATTGTGTTGGTGATTTTGGGCATTTTGAGTCACAAAGGTTGAGAACCACTGCGGAAGGCCAGTAGGTATGTGATTTATGTTTCAATAGAACAAGCTAAGAAACCAGTTTGATGGCTTGTTTCTGTCTTTAATGGTCTGTGATTGGATGATGCATCTCAACTGGTCCATTGAAGGCTGATGAGATTGAAAAGATCCTGTGTCACAAGTTCATGCGCTTCATGATGATGAGAGCTGAGAACTTCTTCATCCTGCGAAGAAAACCTGTCGAGGTGAGAGCGATAGGAGAAACGTACAAAAACACTAGGCCCGTTTCTGTGATTACAAAGCTTTGTGTTCGCAGTTCATTTTTATTTCTTGCCAACAAATATCATAAGTCCTTTGTTGTGAAATGTCTACATGTAATATGATATTTTAACAGTGAATAACCCTCCTTTCTTTTGTCAGGGATATGACATCAGTTTCCTCATTACTAACTTCCACACAGAACAAATGTACAAGCATAAGTTAGTGGACTTTGTCATCCATTTCATGGAGGAGATCGATAAGGAAATCAGTGAGATGAAACTGTCAGTCAATGCCAGGGCTCGCGTAGTTGCAGAGGAGTTCCTCAAAAATGTGAGTCTCTCTGGAACATGATTTAATAGAATGAAAAGTTCACTGTCACACCAGCAAACTCTCTTACTCTGTATTCTGTTTGTGCTCAACAGTTTTAGGAAATTATCAGTACACCTTCTACTGGCTGCAATACCTGTGTCACATTGGAGGCCGGAAAAACTGATGGAGAGCTGTGGGGCTACTGAGGAAGTAGTTAAGGTGCGATTTGTTTCCTGGACCACCAGTAAAGGTGGAACAGTTGGATCCAGAGGGTGTCGTCTGTCACAGGAATTAATTCAGATTATTGCAGTATTGTAACTCAAGAGCAAACTGATGGCTTTCACAGACAGCCACAGTACTCCTTTTGTTATTGTTTTATTCCTTTGTTTGACTTTTTGTCCTCATTTTTTAAACTTGTGCTAATGGCCTAATTTTGTTTTAAAAGTATTTTGTTTCTTCACACTCTGCAATTCCATTTGTGTATTGTCTCTGTTCATCATCCCAAATTCCTTTGTTATTATTTAGTAGTAGTGAAGCGCTCACAACGTTGCAATATTCTGAATATGCCTCTGCTTTCCCTCGTGCTCATGAATATTAATGAGTAGGTACTGTACATATTAAAAAGGATAGACTCATTTTACCTCTGCCTTTCTAATAAACCTTAAAATCAGGGTGGGTCTATATAAATGAAGCCTTATTGATGCTCATGAGCACTAAGGAAAAATGTTCAATGTCCAATCATTTAAACGGTTTGTTTTGTCAGTGTCTTTTATAAATATGTATGCTGTGTTCAGATTTTTCAAGTTAAGTTTTGATATAAAAAAAAAAAACTCATGCTGGTGCACATGGATTTTACGAATCATATCAGTCATGGCAAAATAATGATGATGCTAAATAAATCCCTTTATTGCTTGTATTGTGTTGTGTACTGTGGGAATGACCGCTCTTTAAATTTAGGTTCAATTGCTTATTGTGGTAAGTTTTGTTGCAGTCTGCCTTCTGTACATTTTGAATGTTACAGTATGTACAATACAATGATGGCCCATATTTGAAGAGCCTGAGAAGGTTCAGTAACTATTTGATATGCAGCCCCCTGTATTTTTAACCATTTGATATGCAATACCTTTTTATGATATTTAAAAAAAAAAAAGCTCATCACAAGAAATTCAAATAGTAGAAGTTACCTATTTTTAGTTGTTTATCCACACAGCCAAGATCAGGTAACTCACCTTTCTTCTGTGTCACATGATATGTAGAAACTACCATATGTTAGTATCCTAATTAAGGAACTAAGAAATTGGTGTTATTATAATTTTTTTTCATTTATTTAATTTGATTTATTTTAAATTTTTAAAAAACAAATCTAGGGATCTGCCATTTATTGCACATATTTAGGGAGAATAAAAAAACTTTATTAATGCAAATAAGACTATTTGACTAATATTTTGGAGTTGGCAATACTTTTATAAAAATTATTTAGTTTGATCTGTTTTCTCTTTTTGTAGTATAGCAAAGAATTGATAGCAATCTCATGTTTACATCTTACAACTTTTTTCTCTTTTTATAATTAAAATGAGATCAAATAAATGTACTCATCTATCTGTTCTCCCTTCAGGCTCTTGTATATTTTGTTTTGTTTTCGAAGGGCAGCTGCATGAGTGCATCTATATTTGTTCTTAATCCTTATAAGATGATAATATGAAATCTGAAATATCATATATCCCTTTTTATTGAGGAGATGAGCTCACCCTTGTGAGTAACCTCTTGAGAATTTTTTATAGCACTTTCCCCTTTTACAGAGCCCCTATCTTGTTTCCCATCCCAAGGAAACTGAGTGTAATTGGGATAAATCATTTGATCCCTTGTTGAACTGATGGGAGGTTCTTTGACAACCACAAGAGATGGGTCAAGAAATAAAGTTGGCAGAGATGAAGTTGCCCTTACTGTACCATAAAAATAAAAACAGGTCAAATAATTCTCTTCGGATCACATAAGTGTAACAACTATTGTATTTAACCTCTTGAGACCCGGCAAAACATTTTAGGAAAAAATTTGTATTTTTTCATGTCATTACATTATTTAGAGCATTAAAAAAATGTAAAAATTATATTTCATTCACAAGTTATGCTACGTCCTTGGTAAAGGACATCGGAACTCAATAAAAAAAAAATAAAAAGACATGAATGAACGTGCATAAGCAAAAACAATATATATATTTTTTAAATCACCAATACATTTTTAGGTTTCAGGATTATTATTTTTTTTTTTTACCAAACTTTGTATAAAGATAATTCTCAACTATGTTATAACAGAATGATTTGGTATACCGCATGAATGAACGTGCATAAGCAAAAACAATATATATATTTTTTAAATCACCAATACATTTTTAGGTTTCAGGATTATTTTTTTTTTTTTTTACCAAACTTTGTATAAAGATAATTCTCAACTATGTTATAACAGAATGATTTGGTATACCATTTTTCTTTACGCAAATTGTGTGTAAAATGGCCATAAACAGGTTTTCTCATTATATATAATGTATCTATAAACTAAATCTAATTTGCATATTCATGTGTTTTTGGGGCAACATCTAATGAAAAAAGAAATGTAATGATGGGAGTAATAATTGACAAGATTTTCATAATAATATATAATATTTCATAGGAATATTGAAATATAAGTTGTTTCCCTATTCATTTGTTGTGTCTCCCAAAATGCGTAATAAACATGTTTTTAGTCCCGGTGTCCTCATATGAGGACATGTATGAAATCAATGTCCTGTTTCATAACAGAAAGTCATATTTTGATTTGAAACCCCATAACATTTTCTGTTAAAAAAATTTTGATTTATGTACGGAAGTTCTAAGCCGCCATGCAATATTAATTTTTTTCTTCTCGTTTTCTTGTTATCTCGACATAACGAAAGTTGTTTTCTCGTTATAATGACTTAATTTTCTCGTTATCTCGACATAACGAGAGTTGTTTTCTCGTTTAACCACTTAATTTTCTCATTATCTCGACATAACGAAAGTTGTTTTCTCATTATAATGACTTAATTTTCTCGTTATCTCGACATAACGACAGTTGTTTTCTCTTTATAACGACTTAATTTAGTTGTTTTCTCGTTATAACGACTTAATTTTCTCGTTATCTCGACATAACAAATG
>NW_015506403.1:168693-194537 GCF_001515645.1 Sinocyclocheilus grahami
TCAAGTCAAGTCAAGTCACCTTTATTTATATAGCGCTTTTAACAATACAGATTGTGTCAAAGCAACTGAACAGCATTAATTAGGAAAATAGTGTGTCAATAATGCAAAATGACAATAGTAAACACTAATTTTTCAGTTAAAGACAGTTCATCATCACGACATGACTGTAATCTGCTCAGAGAGCAGTACGAGGAGGAACAGGAGGCCAAAGCTGAGCAGTGAGGAAGCTCAGTAGAGAACCAAATATGAGACTGATGCCATTCAGCGTACTGAAGAGCTTGAGGAAGCAAAGTAAATGAAATCACCTGTTTAAATGTCCTCACAACAGGAAATAAAGTAGAAGCAATGACTAACATTTAATTGCTGCTCTTAGAAAAAGCTTGCTCAGCGAGTACAGCATGCTGAGGAGTCCATTGAGGCTGTGAACTCAAAGTGTGCCTCTCTGGAAAAAAACCAAGCAGCGACTGCAGGGTGAAGTTGAAGATCTCATGATTGATGTGGAGAGAGCTATTGTTCTTGCTGCCAATCTTGACAACAAGCAACAGAACTTTGACAAGGTACAGGATGTATTAATTGCTGCTGATTGTTTATACAACAACATAAACTTTGCTAATCTTTGTCTTTGCTCACAAATTTATTTGACTTTTTTCAAGGTTCTGGCAGAGTGGAAGGCAAAAGTATTAGGAAAGCCAAGCAGAACTGGAAGGAGCTAAGAAAGAGGCCCGTTCCCTTAGTACCGAGCTTTTTAAGATGAAGAACTCCTTTGAAGAAGCCCTGGACCATTTGGATACCCTCAAGAGGGAGAACAAAAACCTTCAACGTAAGATTTTTTTCACAATTACAAAGTACAGATGAGAGAGAGACAGTTTTTATGCTTGCATGTGAATACTCTCATTTTTATATTATTCATAGAGGAAATCTCTGACTTGACTGAACAAATTGGTAAGACTGGGAAGACCATTCATGAGTTGGAGAAAGCCAAGAAGACAGTCGAAACACAGAAAATAGAAATCCAGACCGCTCTTGAGGAAGCTGAGGTAAACTGAAGTTTTTCTGAATAACTATAATATAATACTTTACAAAACTGCTTTTTTGTAATGTTAACTGATTATTGCTCTTCTACTGGTCAACAGGGAAGCCTGGAACATGAGGAATCTAAGATTATACGTCTCCAGCTTGAGCTAAGCCAAGTAAAATGGGAGATTGATCGTAGAAAGATGAGGAAATAGAACAGATCAAAAGGAATAACCAAAGAGTGATTGATTCCATGCACAGCACTCTAGACTCTGAGATCAGGAGCAGAAATGAAGCCCTAAGAGTCAAGAAGAAGATGGAAGGAGATCTAAATGAGATGGAGATTCAGCATGAACCATGCAAATCGCCAGGTGGCTGAAGCTCAGAAACATCTCAGGAACGTCCAAGGACAGCTCAAGGTAAAATCGTGGAGCTATTGTAAAAGTTCCAGTTGTCCTCAGCTGGGAGCTGAACCTCATCCTCTTAAGTACTTATTCCAGTACTTATTCGTCTTTTAATAGGATGCCCAACTGCACCTTGATGATGCTCTGAGGGGTCAAGAGGACTTGAAAGAACAGGTTGCTATGGTTGAATGCAGGAACAACCTAATGCAGGCCGAGATTGAGGAGCTGAGATCTGCTCTAGAGCAGACTGAGAGAGGCCGCAAAGTGGCTGAGCAGGAACTGGTGGATGCCAGTGAGCATGTAGGACTTCTACACTCCCAGGTTTGTTTTCAAGTGTTTCCAGTTTAATTCATCTGGGCTCTTAGACAGAATAGTCAATGGTAAACCATGTTACTTTCCAATATACAGAACACCAGTCTCATCAATACCAAAAAGAAGCTTGAGGCCAATTTAGTTCAAATCCAAGGTGAAGAGGATGATGCTGTTCAGGAGGCACGAAATGCAGAGGAGGAGGCTAAAAAGCTATTACTGATGTAAGTGCCTATTTGTATGAAAATACACATTGATATGTTCTACTGTATATGACCACATGTACATAAAACATTTTTATCCAGTCAAATCCTATTAATTACATCTAGTGAACACTGAAAAAGAGCTGTAGTCATGCCATGTGTGATTGCAGGCCGCCATGATGGCAGAAGAGCTGAAGAAAGAACAAGATTCAAGTGCTCATCTTGAGAGGCTGAAGAAGAACCTGGAGGTTACAGTCAAAGACCTGCAGCACCGTCTGAATGAGGCTGAGAGTTTGGCCATGAAGGGTGGAAAGAAGCAGCTCCAGAAACTGGAAACTAGGGTACACTTTTGAGCAATATATAAGAAGGTTATGAAATCCAAAGAGTACACTAGAATTTTTGTAATACATTTTTTTTCTCTATCTATTTCCCAGGTTTGTGAACTGGAAAGTGAGGTTGAGGCTGAGCAAAGAAAAAGTGGCGAAGCTGTTAAAGGAGTTCGGAAGTATGAGAGAAGAGTGAAGGAACTCACTTACCAGGTAGGTGATTTTACTTAACTTCTCAAAAGGAATGGCTCATCAACAGAGCAACTTTAGTTACAATGCTGAGTCTTTTTAACAGACTGAAAAGGATAAGAAGAATATAACCAGATTGCAGGATCTGGTGGACAAATGGCAGTTGAAAGTGAAGTCCTATAAGAGACAAGCTGAGGAAGCTGTAAGTACAGTATTATAATGGTCATATTTCATCATAATCAAGACATCATTATTTTGTTTGACGATTTAATAAACTACTGATTCCTGGGTAATCTCATCACAGGAGGAACAGGCCAGCACTCACCTGGCAAGGTACAGGAAGGTGCAGCATGAGATGGAGGAAGCCCAGGAGAGAGCTGACATCACTGAGTCCCAGGTCAACAAGCTCAGGGCAAAGAGCCGTGATGTCAGAAAGGTATTTTTAAAAAGTTACTTATTCCAAACTTGTTGACTACTGAGTATACACAAACTAAACTCAAAATGCACAATGGCACCGACGCTGATGGCTGCCTCCGTGGCGTGCTCTGCAGTTGTTTTTATGTTTTTGTTAGTTTGTCCTGTCTTTAGTTATATCCCTGCAATAAGTTTCACCAGAGACGAATTGCTGGACATTCGGAAGTACACACCACCCGATATTTCACCGGTTTTCGACTATTCTGATGTTTTGCTGGACATTGTTGTCGGGGGAGCTGTGGCGCTGATCAAACGCTTCAGGACGCGCAGACGGGGGAAGCGAGCCGGCGCGCTCGTCAAGCTCAGACAGCGCGGATTCAGGACGCCGTTGCCTAGCATCCATCTGGCGAACCTCCGCTCAAAGTCCAGAATATTTGACTGTTATTTATGGGGGTTTTTTCCCGCAGGGAAAAGAGGTTGCAGAGTGAATATCACATTTAAATAAGATACAGCAACAAACAATCATGTAATATGAGTTTGTGCTGAGTCATGTGAATAAAGTTGACCACCAAACAACAATGGCTGCAGTTTTTCTTTTATTTAATATATGATGCAATTTAAATTTTTCCATTTCTTTTTGAAGCTCTTGGTGCATAAAGAAGATCTGTATAGTTGCAAAGACTAAAGTCTCAAATCCAAAGAGATATTTTTTATAAAAGTTAAGAGTCTAAAGTTAATAGTAAATGACTATTAATAAGCCTACATGGTATTCTGTCACTCAACGTTTACAATTTTGTGAAGTAATGCATAGGATAGCAGTCCCCTGTGAAATCCAAAGGGTGTCCAAGTCGTATCAGCTAACCAACCTCTTGTCCTTTTAAGACTAGACTACTGCAATTCGCTGTGGGCCAATCTTCTAGATAGAAGATGATAAATACTTTATAAAAGTTAAGAGTCAACCATGCCTACCTAAAACGGCTCGTTCTAACACACCCCCACATGTCTATGTCACGATGTGGCAAGAGTTGCATAACGCCGCCCAAATGTTCACGCAAAGAAAGAAGGCGTGACTTTTATTCTCGCTGTAGTATTGTTGCTGCCGCCATGTCGTGAAGCCGCTGTGTGTTTCGTTGTGAAAGCGAAACTACTTTGTTTGGCCTTCCAAAAGAGGATGATATCCGCTTCGCCATGCCTGGAGCTAATCCGTGCTGGTCGCTGAGGAAATACATCAACTTCGCGCTGTGGATCACCGGATCGGCTTTCACCGTGGACGAAGCGGAGTCCAGCCCGGGGTCGTCACATGTGATTGCCGCAAGCCCGACGGCCTCTCCTTCGTCGAATCCGGAGGGCTCACTCTAGCCCTCCGGCCTCTGCTCACTCAAGGCCGCCGTGTGTGACGCTGTGTTTCGTTGCGAAAGCAAAACTACTTTGTTTGGCCTTCCAAAAGAGGACACGACTAGAAATCAGTGATTAAGTTGTATTTACAACACTGTTCCAGAACAGTTCAACCCAAATATTCAGTGTGCAGCACATTTTATGGAGGACTGTTTCCTGATCCTGGGAGAGTAGACTACAATGCCGGCTGTTCTGATTCACAGACTGTAAGTAAGTTTTTTATATATAAAGAATTTGCCACTGATGATTCAAACGCGAGTTTTGAGCAGTGTAGAGTAGCGCTTGTTGTTTGTCATTTCTCCGATCACAAATGCAGACATGGTTTTATGTTTACGCGGCACGATGCAACGTGTAAAAAGACAGTATAAGTCATTATAATCCGTAATTGTGTCCCCACTGGATGTAACAAATGCCTTGTTTATAATGGGTTTTAATGTTTTTGTCTCGTCGCTCAGGCCGGACAGGGCATCACAGTATGGTAGGGGCGTAACATTTTCGTCACACGCTTGAGGTATTCGGCCAATCACAACGCACTGGATAGCTGGCCAATCAGAGCACACCTCGCTTTTCAGATCGATGAGCTTTGTAAAAATCGACGCGTTTCAGAAAGGCGGGGCATAGATGAGAAACAATAATGTACAGTATGTGGAAAATAATGTGTTTTTTAAACCTTAAACCGCATAAACACAATTCATTCCACCAAATACACAAAATAATGTTCTTTTTAGCAACATCATATGACCCCTTTAATGTTTTGACTTGTTCTCTTAATTTCGCTGCATGGTGACATTCGCTGCATTAAAGCTTCTCACATGATTTAAAGTATCCATGTTAATAAGGAACTATGGTTACATGGTAAATTGTGAAAAGCGATGTGGCCTTTCCTTACACAGAACTGAAGTCCACGAGACCATAGTAGGGGTGTCCTATTTGTCCTTTCACATCCTCTTTGGGGATATGCTGTAACCTCAATGCATTTTGCAAAGCCTAAACTGGTGCACACTGGATTACAACCAAATAAATGACTATTAATCAGCCTACATGGTATTCTGTCACTCAACGTTTACACTTTTGTGAAGTAATGCATAGGGTAGCAGTCCCCTGTGAAATCCAAAGGGTGTCCAAGTCGTATCAGCTAACCAACCTCTTGTCCTTTTAAGACTAGACTACTGCAATTCGTTGTGGGCCAATCTTCTAGATCGAAGATGGTTCACAATATAGTGGTGCATCTACTTCTCCCAATCCGTGTGAAACTGTCAGGTTCTGATGTCAGGACTGCCACTGGAATAACCCCCTGCTACTTCAACATGCTCCTACAGGTCTGTTGCCTTGTCCTCATACCCTTTGTCTGCTTCTCTGTGGTGGAACCTCAACCTTATCTGCTAAAGACTGGTTGAAGACATTTCATCCATGTGCACTTGCAAAAACATTACAAACGTTACAAAAACATTACAAACTATTGTTATGAATAGTATGCAAATAGGGCAGCTTGTCATGTTTTGTGCTGGTGGTGGCTCAGAAATTATACAGCATTACATGAAATATATATATTTATATATACACCTCCATTTACAAATCTATAGAAGGTTAATTCCATTTTTAAGATATTTTATATTAGGGGTAATATCTTATATTAGGGGCTAACTCAGGACTAAATCTCTAGAGAAGTTTGTTTACTTACAATAATGTTTTTTCAGCTCACTAAATATGAATTGCAGGTTCACTATATTGCTGCTTTCTTAACATTACATTTAAGAATTATCCCTCAGGATGAAAACAGCTCCAGGATCTTATCTTTCTATCCCTCAGGTACTCATTCTGCCATGGTTTAAACCAATATTTTAGAAAACCGCACCCTGTGAGTTAACATAAAAGTTAAAAGCAAAGCAAGTATGTGCAATATCATGCAACTGGATCAAAAATATCATATAAATGAAATTTATACTTATCTGTGGAGGAACCCAACTGCATCCACCAAGAGATATAGAGGCTTTGTAAGCAGCAGATCTTTGCAAGGTTAAAAGTGTAAATGTGGCATCATAATCACACATTGAACAATAAAGCAAAGCCAATACAAACTCATTTGTCTTTTATCACAAGAAGCAAAGACGCTGTATTATATTTCAATGTCCTAAAATAAGAAGCCGAAACGACTTGAAACTATGATACGACTGTCTCATCCAAGAACCATTATACTAACCCATAATCTTTAATGCTGCACACTTGCAGCCTCTTGACAGACACTAAAACATTTGGATTTTGTTTTGTAATGTAATGCAGGAAGTTCAAGACACAATAAATCCCCTGAGCCTGCTGCCATTTGGTAAGTCAAGACTGCATTGGTGGCTATATTTGCATTTTGTCCAAATAAGAATGTAGTGTTATGGGTGGGTGATCAAGTTTCACATTTTTATTCAATGGAGCCCATTATATCTCAAGAGTAACTCCCCCACAATTTTTAAAGCTTTCTGCTCTTTGCAAGTATGAGATCACCTTCCCAGTGGCAAGACTGACCTTAAGGCTCACAAAGCCTACCTTACATCAAATCTCATGTTACACTTAGCCAAACAGAGGAGGACCATCAGACTAAAGAGGTCCTGATCCACTATTTTAAATCTTAAAAGTGAATAAAAGGCCATGCACACATTCTTCCAGCACTCCCTGTGTGGAAAGGCCCAGCTATTAGCACACAATGACTCAAGTTGGCCTGTTGACATCAAGGATTTTGTCACCACCTTGGACTTTGTTTCATCCCCAGGAGAGGCCTGGTGAGCCTCAGCTGTTCTTAGCAAGGAAAGGCATGATCCTTTGGCATCCCTGCTTGTTTCTTGAAGGGACAGAAGTATACCAATCTGATTTCTTTGTAACATGTCAAATTTGTAAGGCTCCTGCAACTTTATACTAGTGACATTTGAAGTCTTCTCAACAACGAGGTGGATGACTTTATTATTGCCAGACATTCATAAGAAGGATTTATAACTGAGAGTTAGTTGCACTGATTGTTATTTATTTGCTCTCCTTATTTGTACCAACTGAATTATTTCAGTTAAAAACAAAAACTATTTATTATCCTTGTAGAGTCATGACTCAGGACTCTTGGAATAGTTTTATTGTTTTTTCATTTGATCCATTTTTTTGCATACTGTAACAATGCAAATTCTGACCAATAGAGACAAGTAATTCATAACAGCTCAGATTCACATTTAAACACTTAAAATGGGCTTTAAAAAAACTCTCCACATTTATGTACTAGACAATACAAATTTAAAGAGCTAAAACCATCTTGGAACTCCATCTCATTTCAAGAGATAAAAATAATACAGTGATGCTGCTGAAAGGGACAAATGGAAGTGGGCAAACAGGACTCATGACCAAAAATTAGATGCTGAAATGTGCTGACAGGACACTTACGCCTTGTATAAAACAGGGCTTTCCTGACTCCTCCCAGGGCTCACAACTACACAGCTAAGGTGAGTGTTTGAACGCTAAGCCACAAAGCAGATGGTTTCTCTACGCACAATTCTGCTTTTTCTTTTTTACTCTTCACAAATAGGGATATTTCAGGTTTTTTATTACAAATTACAACGTTGCACTCCTCAGTGACAACAATGCTATCCTGTGCTAATTTTTATAATTTCTTTGCCTTAACTACTTATTTTATCATTTGGGCAAGTTTCAACTGACAACAAATGCCTTGTTTTTGTTTACAGCACACAGAGGTGGTGAATTACAACATAACCATCAAGTCCTAAGAGTTGGTGCAATACAAAGGTAAACATTGGAGCATCTTTTAAATTAACTGTAAATGTTAACAATGTGACATTGATATTTTTGAAGTTGCTTGTAACAATTCATGCATAACAAGGTTCTTTAACAAGGTTTTGTCATTCTCAACCACCATCCCCCAAATATGAAGTTTTATTAGTACATATATGATTCAATACTGTAGAAATTTTGGCTTTGGGTGACAAGTTAATCAACCAAGTACATGAAGTACTGGGTTATTTTACACTTTAGTCTAATGTTAAAGGGTAATATCACACATACATAAACGTAAATGTTCCTTTGAATATAACTTGCATTACAAACAGTATTGGTTGTTTTTCTTTAAGAGTGCCACCATGAGTATGGAACCGGAAATGGAGTGTTTTGGCCCTGCGACCATCTACCTCCGCAAGCCAGAGAAGGAACGACTGGAAGCTCAAAATAAGCCATTTGATGCCAAAACTGCCTATTTTGTGACTGAACCCAAGGAGATATACCTCAAAGGGGTCCTCAAGAGTCGGGAAGGTGGCAAAGCAACAGTGCAAACTCTGTGTGGCAAAGTGGGTATAAGAGATACTTAGATAAAATTTGCCAAATAAATTTTACAGCCATCTGCATTGCTTCTTTGATAACTGTAAAATGGCTCTCCCTCCAGACACTCACAGTGAAGGAGGATGACATTTTCCCAATGAATCCCCCCAAGTTTGATAAGATAGAGGACATGGCCATGATGACCCACCTCAATGAACCCACTGTGCTGTACAACCTCAAAGAGCGATATGCAGCATGGATGATCTACGTAAGTAATAAAATAAACAGAACTTTATACTTTAAATGCATTATGCTGTTTTATTTAAGCTAAAATCCTCTTTTGCAGACCTACTCCGGGTTGTTCTGTGTCACTGTGAACCCCTATAAGTGGCTCCCAGTGTACGATGCTGTAGTTGTGCAAGGCTACAGGGGCAAAAAAAGAATTGAAGCCCCACCTCACATCTTCTCCATTTCTGACAATGCCTATCAGTTCATGCTCACTGGTATGAAAAAATTATGTTTACGGCTGAAGTTCAGTGGTTAAAAGATTGTTAAAAGATCACAGCTAACTGTGGTAGTATTTGAATGTAATAAATGACTTCCTCTTTTGTAGATCGTGAAAATCAGTCTATCCTGATTACGTAAGTATTTTAATCACAAATGCAAAAGCATTACTGTGTGATAAGCAGAAACTGTGAAGTCTGATGCATAGTATAATATATTGGACCATATTTTCAGTGGAGAATCTGGTGCAGGAAAGACTGTGAACACCAAACGTGTCATCCAGTACTTTGCAACAATTGCTGTATCTGGACAGAAGAAGACAGAGGCCAACCCTGGAAAAATGCAGGTATCTATGCAATTTATTTGCCAAAATGATAATGAGGATGGATTTATTAGATTGTATGGTCACAACATCAATACAAAACAAGCAGTAGAACACTTATTTGACTGGCATATCTAACACATTATGTGCCCATCAGGGGTCACTGGAGGATCAAATCATTGCAGCCAACCCCTTGCTGGAAGCCTATGGAAATGCCAAGACTGTGAGGAATGACAACTCTTCCCGCTTTGTAAGTATGTCTTTGTAAGTATGGTCTTCTGTGTGTTTTGATTCTGTAATGGAATTTTTTATACATATTTTCCTGATAAAATTTGTTTTCTTACCTTTAAATTCTCCAGGGTAAATTCATCCGAATTCATTTTGGCTCTACTGGAAAACTGGCCTCAGCTGACATTGAAACTTGTGAGTCCTTCATTCTTTGATTTCAACTGACTGATATTATGAACATTCCTTTTTTCTCTCTGATAATCATGTTACTGATCCATAGATCTGCTGGAAAAGTCCAGGGTAACTTTCCAGTTGTCTGCTGAGAGGAGCTACCACATCTTCTACCAGCTCTGCACTGGCCATAAGCCAGAACTGCTGGGTAAGAAATTGTACATTATTGCATTAAGATCATATTTTGCAATATTCAATTTGAATTTAATACAATTAAATATTAAATATTCTTCTAAAGAATGCAAGAACAGATACTAAGTCTTTCAAAGTCTTTCTTTTTTGTCATATTCCTTTTGTAGAGGCTCTTCTGATCACCACTAACCCATACGACTATCCCATGATCAGTCACGGTGAGATCACAGTCAAGAGCATCAACGATGTGGAAGAGTTCGTTGCAACTGATGTAAGCAGAAATCAGCTTGTCAAATAATTTACATAAAAAGCCTGTTTCGTAATTGCGATGCATAATCAGCAATAAAGACTTTAACATTATTATGTCGTAATCAAATGACAAGAGACACATGATTGTCTCTGACTTGCAGACAGCCATTGATATCCTGGGCTTTACTGCTGATGAGAAAATAGGCATCTACAAGCTGACAGGAGCTGCGATGCATCATGGGAACATGAAGTTCAAGCAGAAGCAGAGGGAAGAGCAGGCAGAGCCTGATGGAACTGAGGGTGTGACTTCAGTCTAAATTCAGCTGTAGAAACTTTCATATATGGTTACAACATGGATGGAAACATATATTATTTTTAATAATATATTAATAATTTACTTGAAATATTTTTTCCAGTGGCTGATAAAATTGCTTACCTCATGGGACTGAACTCTGCCGACATGCTGAAAGCTGTGTGTTATCCCAGAGTGAAGGTCGGGAATGAATTTGTGACCAAAGGTCAAACTGTTCCTCAGGTGTGTGCATTTAAATATCTATAATTAAGGATAGCATCACTGAATTTTAATGAATAGGCTGTTTTTTAAACAATGAAATGGTATAAAATGGCATTCTTTTTTTCTAAATTAGGTGAATAATTCAACCATGGCTCTGTGCAAGTCAGTCTATGAGAAAATGTTCTTGTGGATGGTTGTCCGAATCAATGAGATGCTGGACACCAAACAGCCAAGACAGTTCTTCATCGGAGTGCTTGACATTGCTGGGTTTGAAATCTTTGATGTAAGTTATCAAGATAAAAAATATGAATCTGATGCTTTAGATTCTTGGTTCTGATACTGAAATATTTTATGTTCACTACAGTACAATAGCCTGGAGCAGCTGTGCATTAATTTCACAAACGAGAAACTGCAACAGTTTTTCAACCACCATATGTTTGTGCTGGAACAAGAGGAATACAAGAAAGAAGGTATTGAGTGGGAGTTCATTGACTTCGGTATGGACTTGGCTGCCTGCATTGAGCTTATTGAGAAGGTAACAAATTTCAAATTTAGGACATAGTGTTTTTCTTTTTTTTTTTAGCATAGCTGCTTTGCTTTGATTCCTTTTCTTATCTCAATGAAATATGCTCTTTCTTGCAGCCAATGGGTATTTTCTCCATCCTCGAGGAGGAGTGTATGTTCCCTAAGGCAACAGACACAACCTTCAAGAACAAGCTGTATGACCAGCATCTTGCTAAAAGTGCATGCTTCCAGAAGCCCAAACCTGTCAAAGGCAAGGCTGAGGCTCACTTCTCCTTGGTGCACTACGCTGGAACTGTGGATTACAACATCACAGGCTGGCTGGATAAGAACAAGGACCCTCTCAACGACTCTGTGGTTCAGTTGTACCAGAAATCTGCAATGAAACTGTTGGGTCACCTGTATGCTGCTCATTCTTCTTCTGAAGGTCTGCCAAACAAATTCACACATTTATGATTGAAACATTAGGATGCAAATATGAAAACTAAGTTTTGTCAACAACAACAACAAAAAAATTTGATTTCTTTACTATACTGCTTAATCAACAGCTGAATCTGGTGGCAAAAAGGGTGGGAAAAAGAAGGGCGGCTCCTTCCAGACTGTGTCTGCTCTGTTCCGGGTAATGATGTGGTTTCATTTTACTCCTTAATATTTTATAATATTTTTATTAAGGGGTACTAGGTGATAGCTTATCTGTTTATTCTTCAACCTTCAGGAGAACTTGGGCAAACTGATGACCAACCTGAGAAGCACTCATCCTCATTTTGTGCGTTGCTTGATTCCAAATGAATCAAAGACTCCAGGTCAATATTTTTTCCATTCATGTTAGAATACAGAAAAGCATGCCGTATATTTAAAGTAGTGATTCTGTGTTAAAATGAACATGAGTGACTTTTATCAAAACAATAATCAAGTTTATTTAACTCTTTTTATTTTAGGTCTAATGGAGAACCATCTGGTCATCCACCAGTTGCGCTGTAACGGTGTACTGGAAGGAATTAGAATTTGCAGAAAAGGTTTCCCAAGCAGAATCCTCTATGGTGACTTTAAGCAGAGGTAATTAATGTACATTATGTATAAATATGTTTTAAAACAATTGTTCTCAGCCTTGTTGTAATGTTGATGAATATAGATTTTTCTAAATGAGGGGCATGTACCCACAGCTAATAATTTGCATGAAACAAGTGTGCTTTCTCTCGCACACATATATACTTCTCTTCCATGGCAAACAAGATCTTATAAATGCAGAATAAATGGAATGCACATACACAGATTTTACATACAAAAACGTGTATGCAAGATTAGTAAGACCGGTGTCATCTCTTAGTAGTACTTCATGTATGTACCATCCAGGTGCAAATTTCAACTTAGTATGATTCTGAAACCAAATTATTGAATTAATTCAAGGTAAATAATGTCATATTTTGAATGACCTTTCTTTAGATACAAAGTATTGAATGCTAGTGTCATCCCTGAGGGTCAGTTCATTGACAATAAGAAGGCTTCAGAGAAGCTCCTTACCTCCATTGATGTGGATCATACCCAGTACAAGTTTGGACACACCAAGGTTAGGATGTTTACAAGACTCTACAATCACTGTTGATAATACAGCTGTCACTAACAATGTGAAAACCAAACCAAACCAAATTTCAGGTGTTCTTCAAAGCTGGGCTTCTGGGTACCCTTGAGGAGATGCGAGATGAAAAACTTGTTATCCTCGTGACCATGACTCAAGCACTTTGCAGAGGCTATGTTATGAGGAAAGAGTTTGTCAAAATGATGGAGAGAAGGTTTGTTTTTGCTTAAAATATACTTTAGGGGGTAACACTTCATATTCACACACAGGATCTGACCATTTCTTCTGATTCTATGATCCAGAGAGTCTATCTACTCCATCCAGTACAACATCCGCTCATTCATGAATGTGAAACACTGGCCATGGATGAAGCTGTATTTTAAGATCAAGCCTCTGCTGAAGAGTGCAGAGACTGAGAAGGAAATGGCAGCCATGAAAGAGAATTTTGAAAAAATGAAGGTGGATCTAACAAAGGCACTTGCCAAGAAGAAGGAGCTGGAGGAAAAGATGGTTTCCCTCCTGCAGGAGAAAAATGACCTGCAGTTACAAGTGGCATCTGTGAGTTTTTCCTGCTGAAAAGATCACAAATAATCAATTTATCTTAATAATATAACAAAAACACAACTTAAAAAATAAATCAAACAACAAATGATGCTCTAATAAACAGGAAACAGAAAACCTTTCTGATGCTGAGGAGAGATGTGAAGGACTAATCAAAAGCAAGATCCAGCTTGAGGCGAAACTTAAAGAGACAAATGAAAGATTAGAGGATGAGGAGGAAATCAATGCTGAACTGACAGCCAAGAAGAGAAAACTAGAGGATGAGTGCTCTGAGCTGAAGAAAGACATTGATGATTTAGAGCTTACCTTAGCCAAAGTGGAGAAGGAGAAACATGCCACTGAGAACAAGGTTAATATCTTAAAAAACAGGTGTTGGTAAACTTGTTCTTTTAATCAGGTTGCAGTCACTCAAATTATCCACTGTATCTCTTAGGTTAAAAACCTTACTGAAGAATTGACATCTCAAGATGAGGTTATTGCTAAGCTGACTAAGGAGAAGAAAGCCCTCCAAGAGGCACATCAACAGATTCTTGATGATCTCCAGGCAGAGGAGGACAAAGTCAACACTCTGACAAAATCCAAAGCAAAGCTTGAGCAGCAAGTTGATGACGTGAGTTTGAAATGTAAAAAATTAGTGGAAACTAGTACTTATCTGTCTAGTTATTGTTACAACAAGAAGCAGAAATCAAACATTAAAGTAATATTTTGAGGAAAATAATGGTTACTGATGTTTCACATTTGTGAAACAGCTGGAAGGCTCTCTGGAGCAGGAGAAGAAACTCCGTATGGACCTCGAGAGAGTCAAAAGAAAGCTTGAGGGTGATTTGAAACTTGCCCAGGAATCCATAATGGACCTGGAGAATGACAAACAACAAATAGAAGAAAGGCTGAAAAAGTGAGGAACTAATAAAACATTATCATCCTATCCTACTTAACATCATAATTCAGACCCCTTGTTCACTTTCAGAATAATTATTTCTGTTTTTTTTCTTTTAACAGGAAGGACTTTGAGTCAAGTCAACTTCTGAGCAGGATTGAAGACGAGCAGTCTCTTGGTATTCAGTTCCAGAAGAAGATTAAAGAACTTCAGGTCACTCAAAGTGCTACTGTGATTTTATGCTTTTTTTTCTTGTAATTAACTTTAACTCATTAAAGTTTTTGCTACCACAGGCTCGTATTGAGGAGCTGGAGGAAGAAATTGAGGCAGAACGTGCTGCTCGTGCTAAGGTCGAGAAGCAGAGATCTGATCTCTCAAGGGAACTTGAGGAGATCAGCGAGAGGCTTGAAGAAGCAGGTGGTGCCACTTCTGCCCAGATTGAGATGAACAAAAAACGTGAGGCTGAGTTCCAGAAATTACGCCGTGATCTGGAGGAGTCCACTTTGCAGCATGAAGCAACGTCTGCCACTCTTCGTAAGAAGCAGGCTGACACTGTGGCAGAGCTGGGAGAGCAGATCGACAACCTCCAGCGTGTGAAACAGAAGCTGGAAAAAGAGAAAAGTGAGCTTAAAATGGAGATTGATGACTTGTCAAGCAGTATGGAGGCTGTTGCCAAATCAAAGGCGAGTATTAACATATTTATGAAGTATTGGACATGAAACAGCATTGTATTGTGTAAAGAAAATCCATCAAAAAAAATTTGTGTTTTGCAGACAAATTATGAAAAGATGTGCCGTACACTGGAAGATCAGTTGAGCGAGTTTAAGACAAAGAATGACGAACATGTACGCCAAATCAATGATCTAGGTACTCAAAAGGCAAGATTTCAGACTGAAAATGGTAAGTAGTATTTTTACAGAAGAGATAATAAAATGACATTCTCTATGAACACTCCTATACAACACTACAGTTATTGACCATCATTAAATCTATGCAAGGTGAAATGGGACGTCAACTAGAAGAAAAAGAGGCTTTAGTTTCTCAGCTGACTCGAAGCAAACAGGCTTTCACTCAGCAGATTGAAGAGCTGAAGAGGCAAATTGAGGAAGAAGTCAAGGTAAGGAATTAGCATTATCTTAATTAATGACCTTATGAACTGAACCTACTGAATAACACTGGAACATTTTTATTGTTTAAAAAGGCCAAAAATGCCCTGGCTCATGCTGTCCAGTCAGCAAGACATGACTGTGATCTGCTCAGAGAGCAGTACGAGGAGGAACAAGAGGCCAAATCTGAGCTCCAGCGTGGCATGTCAAAGGCCAACAGTGAAGTAGCTCAGTGGAGAACCAAATATGAGACTGATGCCATTCAGCGTACTGAAGAGCTTGAGGAAGCGAAGTAAATGAAATCACCTGTTTAAATGTTCTCACAACAAGAAATTAAACAGTAGCAATGACTAACATTTCATTGTTGCTCTTAGGAAAAAGCTTGCTCAACGTTTGCAGGATGCTGAGGAGTCCATTGAGGCTGTGAATGCCAAATGTGCCTCTTTGGAAAAGACCAAGCAGCGATTGCAAAATGAAGTTGAGGATTTCATGATTGATGTGGAGAGAGCTAATGCTTTGGCTGCCAACCTTGACAAGAAACAAAGGAACTTTGATAAGGTAAAGCAACCGAGTCTTTTGCACATTATTTCAGTTACATTCAATATAGCTGTGATGCACCTCACCATAGGTATAATGTTAAATGTCATAAAGGTCTTGGCAGAATGGAAGCAGAAGTATGAGGAGAGCCAGGCAGAGCTGGAAGGAGCCCAGAAGGAGGCTCGTTCTCTTAGCACAGAACTTTTCAAAATGAAAAATTCTTATGAGGAGGCTTTGGACCACCTGGAGACCCTGAAGAGGGAAAACAAGAACCTTCAGCGTACGTACAATCATTCACTGCAGAATTATCAGTGACCTTTTCTTTTACTTTTTTAGATCTTCTCCAGAATAGTATGTTTTAACCCACTGTTAATCATGTGTCCTTTCATGTATACAGAGGAGATCTCAGATTTGACTGAGCAACTTGGTGAAACTGGAAAGACTATTCATGAGCTGGAAAAAGGAAAGAAAACTGCTGAAATGGAGAAATCTGAAATCCAGGCCGCACTTGAAGAAGCTGAGGTAAAGTGGCGCTTATTTTTTTTAATTGACATTATTTCCACTGTTCTAGCAAACAATTCCCTACAAACTATCCTAATTTTCAGGCGACCCTAGAGCATGAAGAATCCAAGATTCTTCGTATTCAGCTTGAGCTGAACCAAGTGAAAGGGGAGATTGATCGGAAATTGGCTGAGAAGGACGAGGAGATTGAACAGATTAAGCGAAACAGCCAGAGAGTCATTGATTCCATGCAGACCACCCTGGATGCTGAAGTCAGAAGCAGAAATGATGCTCTGAGAATCAAGAAGAAGATGGAAGGAGACCTCAATGAGATGGAGATTCAGTTGAGTCATGCAAATCGCCAGGCTGCTGAAGCTCAGAAACAGCTCAGGAACGTCCAGGGACAACTCAAGGTTTGTTCTGTTACAGCAGTGTAGCACTATATCTTGATCTGACTAATGAGATCGGAAGATCTAATTATCTCTTGATTGCTTCAGGATGCTCAACTCCATCTTGATGAGGCTTTACGAACACAAGAGGACTTGAAAGAACAGGTTGCTATGGTTGAACGCAGGAATAACCTGATGCAGGCAGAGATTGAGGAGCTGAGATCTGCTCTGGAGCAGACAGAAAGAGCTCGCAAAGTAGCTGAGCAGGAACTTCTGGATGCCAGTGAGCGAGTGACTCTCTTACACTCCCAAGTAAGAAGAATGATTTGTTATAAGTATTTTCTTAAGGAATAACTCATAATCAAAATTATTTTTAACATTCTTTCAATTTCTTCAGAATACCAGTCTTATTAACACCAAGAAGAAACTGGAAGCAGATCTTGTTCAGATTCAAGGTGAGATGGAAGATGTAGTCCAGGAAGCACGCAATGCTGAAGATAAGGCAAAGAAAGCAATAACTGATGTAAGTAAAAAAAACTGTTCATTGATAAGTTGTTGTGTATATTTTGACGTTCTTTAACCTGCTGTTGACTGCTAATTTGCACATCCTTATTTAACAAAGAAACTGAATTCTGAGTAAAAAAATTATTCCAGGCCGCCATGATGGCAGAGGAGCTGAAGAAGGAGCAGGATACAAGTTCTCATCTTGAGAGGATGAAGAAGAATCTGGAAGTTACAGTCAAAGACCTGCAAATCCGTCTGGATGAGGCTGAGAGTCTGGCCTTGAAGGGTGGAAAGAAGCAGCTCCAGAAACTGGAGGCCAGGGTATGTGGCTATACACATGGTACATGAAATTTTTAGAGACTTAACATTGGCTAATTTTGCAGATGAATGATGATGACAATATAATTAATGATTTAAAAAGTGGGTGGGGGGACTGAATTATTCAGCGCACTGAAGAAGGCCTTGAGCCGAAACGTTGATGTTTTGTCCTGCTGGTGATAAATGTAAAATAAGATGTTAAAAGAATACTATTTTTGTGAGTGCGGATCATGGTTTCATATACAGAGTAATCGAATAAATTGACACACCAAAATAAAGTATTAAGCGACGAAAGAGTGTGGTGCAAACGGTTTTGTGGAATGTACACATGGTACATTCACTAACTTTATCACAAGCATAAAGTCAGGAATAATTTTAATTATCTTCTGTATTTCAGGTTCGTGAGCTGGAGGGCGAAGTTGAAACAGAACAGAGACGCAGTGCTGAAGCTGTGAAAGGAGTCCGCAAATATGAAAGAAGAGTGAAGGAACTGACTTATCAGGTACTCCCTGAAACAAAAATATGTATATGTAGGTATGATAAACGGTCCAATTAAGGCATTATGTTTTTCTGACACAGACTGAGGAAGATAAGAAGAATATTATCAGACTGCAAGACCTTGTGGACAAACTTCAACTGAAAGTCAAGGCCTACAAGAGACAGAGTGAAGATGCTGTGAGTAATTTTAAAGTTTGAAGAGTGGTACACTACAAAATATTCTGGATATGATAAACCTAAACAAGTGTTATTTAATTGACAGGAGGAACAGGCCAACACTCACCTGACCAGGTTCAGAAAGGTGCAGCACGAGCTGGAGGAAGCTCAGGAGAGAGCTGACATCGCTGAGTCCCAGGTCAACAAGCTGAGAGCTAAAAGCCGTGAACTCGGGAGGGTAAATATCACACTTTTATTTATTACATTACTTGTGCACAAGCATTTTGTTATTCATAAACAAAATTTTGTGCATAAGCATTTTAAACAAAATCTACAATATGAAACATTATTAAAAAGTACAATATTATGCTCATTTTGATAATGCTTCAGTTTTTTTTTATTATTTTTAATTTGTTTACAGGGTAAAGAGGCTGAGGAATGAACCTTCTGAGAAAGAGAGTGGGCAGAGAAACAAGAACTCATATAATATGAAATCCTTGTAAAATGTCCACAAAAACCAGTAACTAATAAAAAAGCTCATCTGAGGTGTATTTGTGTTTTGTTTAATTAAATATTTGGTTACATTTGTATAGCTTTAATGGTATTTCAAACATTTTTAAAAAACATTGGTTACATCTGTATCTATGTGTGTGCTCATCTGACTAAACAAAAATGGCTAGTTCTACATGATCCAACAAAATGTGTTTTTGCCCAATAGATACGTGGGAATACAGATACCTTGGTCATAGCACATCCCAACTTTATGCTAAATGGAAAAATGTACTGAAAGACATGTATAATTCTTCTATAGAAAAACCTACTGAGCAAAACAGAGGTTTAAAAACTGCACAGCTATGACAGAACTAGACATTACTTACCTTAACGCCACATTAGCATCAAGCAAATAACTCACATAATCCAATAGCCACATCGACAGAATCTCTCTGGAGGGCTTTAAAAGGCTGCTCTATTAGAAAAGAAACACAATTTCTGGGGAACCTTAAGCAAGCAAAGTTATGTTTTATTTAACCTTTATTATATTCAATCTCTCCTCTAGATACAAAATATACGACCACCAGGGGTTGCTATGCGCTACTACTCGCTCTAAGCTGCAGTACAACAGCCTCTTTTTTATATGGGAAGTTCTACATTCCCATGATTCGGTTCTTTCGAGCAGTTCATTTCAAAGAACAGGTTAAAAAATACTGATTCGCCGATTTTTTTACGCAATGGACATCACGCAGTCCCGTGACATAAACGCTGAACATATTGCTATTAAATAATTAATTTACATTACTCGGTTATAGTTGTTGAACCAAATTTTTATGCGTTAAGATTTCTGAAATGAAAACTGGGGACATGTCCTTGTTCAGTGGTCAAAATATTATTGAAATCTCACTTATCTACGACTTTTTTTAAAAACGGGGACAATGTTTTTGTTTTTTTAATTGTTGTAGGTTCCATATACTATATTATAATTAATAATTACAACCCCGATTCCAAAAAAGTTGGGACACTGTACAAATTGTGAATAAAAACAGAATGCAATGATGTGGAAGTTTCAAATTTCAATATTTTATTTAGAATACAACATTGATGACATATCGAATGTTTAAACTGAGAAAACTTATTTTAAGGGAAAAATAAGTTGATTTAAAATTTCATGGCATCAACACATCTCAAAAAAGTTGGGACAAGGCCATGTTTATGATGTTTGAGGATCAGACTGAACCTAGTTTAATACAATTGACTAGAAATCACACTATGAAAGATGCTAAATAGTAACTATTGCCAAAAAACAGATCAAAACAATATATTATAACATAATTTTGAATTATAACAATAAATATGACACTAAATGATAAATAAAATTGCATTTAACAAAATATTTCTAATATTTTCTGTACTTAACTGTATTTAACATTTTCACGAACTGTGAGTAATTAAAAAAATTTTAAATGTTATTTTAGGCTATATCTTTGCTTTTTGGAAATTCATCTTTACTATCCCTAATTAGGCTTATTATTTTGCATTTTAGGTGCATTTTTACCACAAAGTGCTTTCTGCAAATGTAAATGTGCAAGTGTAATTTTTTTTAATTTATCATACATTTTATTATTCCTTCATATCTGAGTTGTGACGGAATTTTTTTAAGGGAATGTTTGATATTGTGTGCAAAACAATCCCGCACCCTTTCATACCTGTACACACAAACCGTATTACTTTAATGTAACGTGTACCCTATATGTAACTACATTGAAAGCGATAACTATATCTCTATTGCTAATTGATGATAATAGCGCTCGTTCTTTCGTCCCGATTCAGTTTTGAACGTGATGTAAAACAGGGACAGCTCCAGTTGGGGGCGGAAAACGGGGGCGTCAGATTACTTTCGAATAAAACGGTCACACAATCAATTTGTAAACATATTTCCAGTATTTTGTAACATTCTGCTATTCGACTAATTTTATTTTCACCCTATTACTCAAAATACTGTTCACTCTAAATGTTCTTACTAATTTACAAATCGTCCATCGTTCAGTCCGATTCATCAACGGATCGTTCAGATCAGTTTGTAGTCCGTATTCCTGTTCAACCGACTCCTTCAAAAGATTCGATTCTAAAGAACGGCTCATTCAAGAATCGGACGTCGCTACCGTGGGACATGAATAGTGTGTTGGAGATGCAGCAGGAATGGCGTCCCTCGAAAGTCCGGTCAGCTGCACGTTCACTTCAAGATGCACAACTAAGGAAGCTGACAGATACATTCTAAGCTGACTCTACAAGACACTCACAACAGGGATTTGGAAGAGAATGAATTTCAAGATGATGCTTCGCCGCTCGCAGGACACTAGAAGCTGCGCAGTTGCTATAATCACGCGTCTCGATGTAAACAAGAGAGTGAATGTTGACAACTGAAGTGCTGAGTAAGCTAGAGAGCGTCATGCTGCCGTAAGCCGGAGGTACGCTTGTACCGACGAAAATAAATCTTACGAAAATGTCTTCATACGCAGTTTAAATGCGCTGGTGTTATCGAGGAACGTTATATTTTGCTATATGTTCGTGTGTTTAATAAGCTTGTTACAAAAGTAGCCTTTTAGCAGGTTAGCCAGTCAGCTGCTCTTCTGGGTGACGCCTGTTTTAATGCAGGATTTTCTATCTGTCAAATACCTGCCAAATAACATCTATGGCTTGTATCATAATATTGAGAACAGGTTTAAATAGTGTATTTTAAACAGATCAATAAAAGTCTTGTCTGCCAAAAAGATGGAACCCCTGGACAATATTGAGGAGGATGACACCGCATCATCATCATCATCTTCATCTTCATCACCGCGATCTCTGCCCCGTCTTCGCGTGTCTCTGCAGAAAAGCAGCGTGTGTTCTCGCTCATACTTCATGGTGGTGATGGTTTTTTTCCACGTTTATATTATCAATGTCATTGCACTTCTGCTCTATGTTCATTATAATAACGGCTCTAACGCGATAACGGCAACCCGGGATTTTACAAGCAGAGACAGCAGTCATAAAGTTACTGGACCATCAGATCCCCAGACCCTTGCAGACTCGGGCTTCCCTCGAAACATGTATCTCCCTCGCATTGAAGGAATACGGGTAAAGAGTATAAGATGATTTGGGGCTCTGTGAGTATTGTCATATTCTTTGGTCTTCCAAAAACTACAAAGTCTTTTTTCATTTTTAGGTGGGCCATGTCCAAAAAGTGTCACTGATGCCAGGGAAAGTCCATGAAATGAAGACACTCAGTCTAAAGCCCCTTCTGTTTGGTAAGGACAAGTTGCTGTAAAGGAACAGTTCACCCAAAAAAATAAAAAAGTTGTTCATTTATGTCATTCATAAACATATGATTTTCTTTTCATGAAACACACAAAAGGTGATATTTAGCAGATTGTCTTTTTTGTACTGCAATAATAAGGGACTGCTGAAAGGACAAGAAAGTGCCGAAAAGTTGTCCACACTTGCACAATTGGTGAGCGGTTATCCTAATATGGCTAGCGTCCACTTACCTACTTTTCAGCCAAATCAGTTACAACTATTGGATGAATATTATGTCACCTAATTGATTTGAATGCTAAAGGCCTGTTCACACCAAGAACAATAACTTCAATAAAGATAACTATAGCTCTTTAAAGTCAGTTGGATTCTGATTGGCTGTCATTGTTTATATCGTGCCAGGGAAAGTCCATGAAATGAAGACACTCAGTCTAAAGCCCCTTCTGTTTGGTAAGGACAAGTTGCTGTAAAGGAACATTTCACCCAAAAAAATAAAAAAGTTGTTCATTTATGTCATTCATAAACATATGATTTTCTTTTCATGAAACACACAAAAGGTGATATTTAGCAGATTGTCTTTTTTGTACTGCAATAATAAGGGACTGCTGAAAGGACAAGAAAGTGCCGAAAAGTTGTCCACACTTGCACAATTGGTGAGCGGTTATCCTAATATGGCTAGCGTCCACTTACCTACTTTTCAGCCAAATCAGTTACAACTATTGGATGAATATTATGTCACCTAATTGATTTGAATGCTAAAGGCCTGTTCACACCAAGAACAATAACTTCAATAAAGATAACTATAGCTCTTTAAAGTCAGTTGGATTCTGATTGGCTGTCATTGTTTATATCGCTCTTTAGCTGGAAAAAAATTCTTAGAGTGATTCCAATGATGTTGCTCCTCTGTGTTGGTTAATGCTGTTGTGTGGACTTTGTTATTTAGAATTTAATAGAATATAATATAATAGACTTTTAAAGTTATAATTGTCCATAGTTACTCTTAACTCTAACGATAACTGTTTTAATAATCATTTAAATTCTAAGAGAACAGTCCACACAACAGTTATAACGAAAATAACATCAATCTTTGGAATCTTTTTCAGAATGATTTTACCTGCTGATGAATTATAAAAACATTGACAGCCAATGAAAAGTGCTTGAGCATTTAAAGCAGCAGACGACATAACCGCAGTGCATGCTTATAATAAACTAAATGTATATCGTCCATTGGTGTGGATTTTAGTAATAAAAATATTTCATCAACAATTCCCAATATGCACAAACATGAATGAAAAACATGAATGAGAGGTATCTGAGGTAATTTCTATTTTTGGGTAATCTGTTGAAATGAAAAGTTCAGTCTTTTTGTTGAGGCATGCATTGTTTCCTGTCTAAGTGGTTTTGCGTGTTTGTGTTTGTTGATTCATTCATTTGCGTGAAATGTTGTGGCCATGTTTGTGTTTGCATTGCTGCAGAGATCCCTGAGTTTCTGTCAGAGGAGGAGTGTGGCGTAGTTGTGCGTCTGGCTCAGCTGAAGGGTTTGATGGAGAGTCAGGTCATGGTCCCTGAAGGTCAAGAGGAACTTAATCAGCAGCTCAACCTCAGTCCAGAAGAAATCTTCAATTTTCTGGACCTCAACCAAGATGGCCAGCTGCAACCACATGAGGTCTGTTGGCAGTCGTCAATGTTTGTTGAGCCTTGGTTTTGCAGTTTGGCAATGCTAAGAAAATGTAATGTGTCAGTATATCTTGTGTTTATCTCTGTTTGTGTTTGTTTATTTACTTTGTGTAATCTGTAAATTTACTGCCATATTTTCTGGTGTAGATATTGACACACTCTCGAGTGAGAGATGGAATCTGGTTAACTTCTGAGAACCTTAAGGAAATCTATGATGGCTTAAAGGTTGATCAGGATGGAAATGGTAAAGACCGAAGCTGAAGATCTTATTTGAACATTACAGCTTAGCTGCAAATGTCCGATAAATGGACCCTTAAAGGATACAAATATCATAGATCACCAAATACTTGCTAAATGTGTGTACCCATATGTATGTTTTAAATATATGTCTCTTTTGACGCAGGTCTCTTGAGTTTAGAGGAGTTCAGGCATCTGAAAAGTGATGCCTTTCAGCGTTTTCTGCTACAGCGTGGGGTGGAGAGGAGCCAGCTGGTGAGGAACAGCAGACACACCTGGCTCTACCAGGGACAGGGAGCACATCAGGTTCTTCAAGACCTCCGCAAGAGGTGTCCACCACTCACCTTATCTGCTCTCCTATTCACATGTGCTGATATACAGCTTTTCTAAATCTGCCTGCACTTTTTTAAAGGGGTCATATGATGTTGCTAAAAAGAACATTATTTTGTGTATTTGGTGTAATGAAATGTTTGTGCGGTTTAAGGTTCAAAAAACATTATTTTCCACATACTGTAAATTATTGTTTACAGTATGTGAAAAATAATGTTTTTTGAACCTTATACCGCCTTTCTGAAACGCGTAGATTTTTACAAAGCTCATCGGTCTGAAAAGTGAGGTGTGCTCTGATTGGCCAGCTATCTAGTGCGTTGTGATTGGCCGAATACCTCAAGCGTGTGTAACGGAAATGTTACACCCCTAAACATACTGTGATGCCGTGTCCTGGCCGGAGCGACGAGTAGGGATGGGCGATACCTCTTATTTTATTTTCAATATCGATACCGATACGATACTCTAAACTAAACTGATCTTTTAAATTATTTAAAGAATATAATCAGTAGTTATGTTCACTTAATATTAGATTTTAAAGCCATGTTTTTTTAACATTTCACTTTTTTTAACAAAACATTAACTTTTTTGTTTACGTTGTCAGAAATAAAATATACTATAATTGTATTTTAGCCCTTTACTGTGGCAGTAACCTCAAAGGTGCAACTATACCCCTAAAAGTGAGCATATTAGTACCATACAAATATGCATGCTTTAAGGGTAGATAAGTTACAAAGGTGCACCTTTGAAGGTACCTCATGAAAAATAAAGATGGGGTTACATAAGTACTAAAATGTAGTATTATTATTATTATCATGGTAGATTTGTGGTTACTGCAGTTTTACTACAAATACTGTGGTAAATTGTGGTTAGTGTAATAAAACCATGGTTAATTTTTGTAAAAGGCTGCCAGGCTGTTGTACCCCTAAAGGTGAAACTTTAACATATTTTTTTCTGACAGATTTATTAACAGCAATTACAGAACATAACACAATCCATTTGAACTTTTAACAACCAGTTTAAATAAATTTACATTTACTTGCACAAACTAGCCAATTTAAAATAAATATTACATGTACACAAAAGTTTGGGGTCAGTAAGATTTTGTAATATTTTCTTTAAGTCTCATGCTCACCAAGGCTGCACTTATTTGAAGAAAAAGAAAAAAAAAACGTAAAAGCAGCAATATTGTGAAATATAACAATTAAAATAACTATTTTCTATTTTAATATATTTTAAAACGTAATTTAAAATGCATCTGTGATCAAAGCTGAATTTTCAGCATCACTCCAGTCTTCAGTGTCACATGATCCTTCAGAAATAATTCTAATATAATTTGCTGCTCAAGAAACATTTATTATTATTATAGCTGCTTCATATTTGTGTGGAAACCGTGATGCATTTTCCAGAATTAATTTTATATATAGTAACAATGTTATGTAGGCTAATGTAATAATGTGGCAATGGTTTCTTAAAGGGGTCATATGATGTTGCTAAAAAGAACATTTATTTTGTGTATTTGGTGTAATGAAATGT